>NW_028318281.1:475000-755000 GCF_062004578.1 Staurois parvus
GGGAATATGATCTCCATGTATAATACATAAGGGGGGATATGATCTCCATGTATAATACATAAGGGGGGATATGATCTCCATGTATAATACATAAGGGGGATATGATCTCCATGTATAATACATAAGGGGGGATATGATCTCCATGTATAGTACATAAGGGGGGATATGATCTCCATGTATAATACATAAGGGGGATATGATCTCCATGTATAATACATAAGGGGGGATATGATCACCATGTATAATACATAAGGGGGATATGATCTCCATGTATAATACATAAGGGGGATATGATCTCCATGTATAATACATAAGGGGGGATATGATCTCCATGTATAATACATAAGGGGGATATGATCTCCATGTATAATACATAAGGGGGGATATGATCTCCATGTATAATACATAAGGGGGGATCTGATCTCCATGTATAGTACATAAGGGGGGATATGATCTCCATGTATAATACATAAGGGGGATATGATCTCCATGTATAATACATAAGAGGGGGATATGATCTCCATGTATAATACATAAGGGGGGATATGATCACCATGTATAATACATAAGGGGGGATATGATCTCCATGTATAATACATAAGGGGGATATGATCACCATGTATAATACATAAGGGGGGATATGATCACCATGTATAATACATAAGGGGGGATATGATCTCCATGTATAATACATAAGGGGGGATATGATCTCCATGTATAATACATAAGGGGGGGTATGATCTCCATGTATAATACATAAGGGGGGATATGATCTCCATGTATAATACATAAGGGGGATATGATCTCCATGTATAAATACATCAGTGGTTCATATAGTGAACTCGGTGTAGTCATTCCCCCTGAGGTCATCACAGAGGACAAGGGGGCGCTCTTTACATCTGGAGGAAAAGAAATGTAATCTCCAAACACGGAAAGGTTTCTTCACAGTGAGAGCTGTGAAAATGTGGAATAGACTCCCTCAAGAGTTGGTTCTGGCCAGCTCAGTGGATTGCTGTAGGAAAGTCCTGGATTCTTTCTTGGATACACAGAATATAACTGGATATAACATTTATAGGTAAAGTTGATCCAGGGAATATCCGATTGCCTCTCGGGGGATCAGGAAGGGATTTTTTTCCCTGCAGGAGCAAATTGGTTCATGCTTTGCTGGGTTTTTTGCCTTCCTCTGAATCAACTATGGGTGTAGGATTATAACTTTTTTTTTTATTGAACTGGATGGATTTTTGTCTTTTTTCAGCCAGACTAACTATGTAACTATGTCATTTTCAAATAGTTTCAATAACCCCTGTCTGCTAGTATTTTGTCCTTATTCTGTACATCCAATTCTGGATGCCTCTTACACTTGAGTGGATGATACTGCTACTGCTGGAGTGGGCAAAACTTTGTTTTTACTGCTATCTGAGTCCTCCTGTGTTGGTGACACACCTGCTCCTAATTTCCAGATCGTGTGTCACTGGAACAGGAAGTCAATGTTGGCCTCCTCTCAAGTTTTCTAATTAGCTGAGCCAAGACTTTGTATTGGATGAAATGTTTGATGGACCAATCAGAGCGCAGTGTAATATAATGTATTTTACAGGACTCATTTGTCAGTATTCTAATTCATCCAATGCTTTTGTTTTCTAAAGTTATTTAGAGACACAACAGGAAGTTAGAAGAAATCTCCCAATAATGACTAAGCTTCCTAAAGAACCATAGGTGAAACATTCTTGCCAAAGCTAGACTAAGACACACACACTTATAGTTTATAGGACCCATATATTTATAGGACTCATTTTTCATTATTATATATGTAAAAAAAACTATTTTTTTTACTGTCACTGAACGATACAGCAGGAAGTTAAAGGAAATTTCCCAACAATGACTAAGCTACATAAATAACCATAGGTGAAACATTTTTGCCAAATCTAGACTAAGATGCACACTTACATTTTTAGGACATATATATATATATATTTTTATATATATATATATATATATATATATATATATACAGTCAGGTCCATAAATATTGGGACATGGACACAATTCTAACATTTTTGGCTCTATACACCACCACAATGGATTTGAAATGAAACGAACAAGATGCGCTTTAACTGCAGACTGTCAGCTTTAATTTGAGGGTATTTACATCCAAATCAGGTGAACGGTGTAGGAATTACAACAGTTTGCATATGTGCCTCCCACTTGTTAAGGTTGTCTTTAGAGTGTGGGAGGAAACCCATGCAGGCACAGGGAGAACATGCAAACTCATCCCTAGTATTATTATTATACAGTATTTTTATAGCGCCAAAAGGTTTGCTCAGCGCTGTACATTATAGTGGGGGACAGTACATGAGACAATACAGTAACAATACAATACATGAGGGGTTCAAGGGCCCTGCTCTTTCAAGCTTACAATCTAGGAGGGAGGGGATAGTGGTACAGGAGGAAGTGGCTGTGGGTGATGGAGTGGTAGGAGGAGTGGAGATCGGCAGTTAGGTGAGGGAGGGGTAGGCTTCCCTGAAGAGATGGGTTTTCAGGGTGTGCCTAAAGGTGAGGAGAGTCTGATGGATTGGGGTAGTGAGTTCCAGAGGATGGGGGAAGTCCTGGAGAAGTCCTGCAGTCGGGTGTGGGAGGTGGAGACCAGGAAGCTAGAAAGTAGGAGGTCTTGTGAGGAGTGAAGATTACGGGTTGGGTGGTATTTGGGTATCAGGTCGGTGAGGTAGTTTGGGGCAGCGTTATGAATGGCTTTGTATGTCTGTGTTAGTAATTTGAATTTTATGCGTTGGGCAATCGGGAGCCAGTGGAGGGAATGACAGAGGGGGGTGGCAGAAGCAGAGCGGTTGGTAAGGTGGATGAGTCTGGCTGCTGAGTTCAGGATAGACTGAAGCGGGGATAGTCTGTGATGAGGTAGGCCAGTGAGGAGGGAGTTGCAGTAGTCGAGTCGTGAGATAATAAGGGAGTGAACGAGTAGTTTAGTAGTTTCAAGTTTAGACAACTGGCCCTTTGAGGGCAAACATAATGATGATGAAATTGAGTTTGACGCCTCTGATTTAAATAAACAATGTCACTTTTTTTGAGAGTTTTCTTTGACATAAGGCTCAGTGCGGTTCAGACTGGCAAATGAGAAAAATGCCCAGCCATGGATATTTAAGGAGCTTAGACATTGTTGGCCACGAATTAAATAGCCAATAATTAAATGTACAGGAAATCAAAACAGAGCACAATGTTCTCAGCGATTAGAGTCCTCTCATTTGTTTCACTTACACAACACTCTGAATGAAATGTGCCCGACAATTATCAGTAAAATGATCATCCCGCAATTAACCGCAGCTGTGGCCACGCGGGTGCAATCCAAATACGCGGTATACTGCATCCAAATAAACTCGATCACATCAAAGGTCAAAATAAACAAGCGATTCTCTGCTTGAAATGTCAACAACTATCTGGCAAGCCTGATAAATATTGCAATTATTTTCATGATGTTTCGTTTGGCAAAGAAATGAATTCACCGTCCTGGGAGTACCGCCAGGGGAGAATAGAGCTTAATATGGATCTGACATGGGGGGAGGGGGGGCTTCATTATTTGAATGAGTTTGGGTCAGTTTTCATTCCACGATGCACATATGTATTAGAAATAAATATTCTAAGTTGTAGAACTCTTTCAGGTAACAGTTTGCAAATATGTGGCCTCTTGGAGGCTGGGCCTTGACGCCGAGTGGTTGCATATTCGTGTACTAAAGGTAAAGAAATGTGCCGAGAGCAAGCGCCCTGCGACTTACAGAAAGGTCTCCATCACTACTTGCGGTCGGGATCTTTCCCATCACGTGACTCCTGTGACAGCAAATTACAGTGGTCACAAGACCCTAAACCCCACTCCACCTTTCGGCATCAGAAACCCCTTAAAGGGTGGCTCCGGCAGCAAGGGGTTAAAGAATGAGACTACAGTTTTCTTAGGCTAAATTATATTGTATACAGTACAATTGATTCTGACTCCCTGACACAGTCGCACTTTGTGAACCCATGTAGACACCCCTCCACCTATCTTCATAGTCTAAAACCAGACATTTGCCAATGGACATTAGTTAAGACCCCAGCAGGGGCGGACTGACCATTTAGGCACTCGGGCACTGCCCGAGGGTCAGTAGGGGGCCCCATGAGATGCCCCTGGTACCTTTCATAGGCTTTTTTGGGTGTGGTTTGAGTGTGGGCAAAGACACGGGCCCCATGATTTCCTATTGCCCGGGGGCCCCATGAGTTGTCAGTCCGCCCCTGGACCCCAGTCAATAGAACTTATAATGACCACTGCTTGTAAAATCTTACTTCACTTTTTGATCAAGCTTGTCAACAGATTTCCTTCTCTTCATAGTCCATTTAGGAAGCAGGTGGCAGCCTCAGTTTCTGGCCAGTTAAGTTTTATGGGGCAGCAGTGGTTGGAGCAGATCTAGCCTGTTCTATGTGAGGGTGCAGTAAAATGTCAGGAAGGGGGGGGGCAGATGATGGGAGATCAGCAGGGCAGTTTACAAGGTGTCAGCAGGGCAAAAGATAGGTTTGACATCTTGTAGGGCAGTGTTTAAGGGGTCAGCAAGGCAAAAGATAGGGTCAAAATCATGTAGGGCAGTGTTTAAGGGGTCAGCAGGGCAAAAGATAGGATCGGCATCATGTAGGGCAGTGTACAAGGGGTCAGCAGGGCAAAAGATAGGTTTGACATCATGTAGGGCAGTGTTTAAGGGGTCAGCAAGGCAAAAGATAGGGTCGAAATCATGTAGGGCAGTGTTTAAGGGGTCAGCAGGGCAAAAGATAGGATCGGCATCATGTAGGGCAGTGGTGTACAAGGGGTCAGCAGGGCAAAAGATAGGTTTGACATCATGTAGGGCAGTGTACAAGGGGTCAGCAGGGCAAAAGATAGGGTCGGCATCATGAAGGGCAGTGTTTAAGGGGTCAGCAGGGCAAAATATAGGGTCGGCATCATGTAGGGCAGTATTTAAGGGGTCAGCAAGGCAAAAGATAGGGTCAGCATCATGTAGGGCAGTGTACAAGGTGTCATCAGGGCAAAAGATAGGGTCGGCATCATGTAGAGCAGTGTACAAGGTGTCAGCAGGGCAAAAGATAGGGTCGAAATCATGTAGGGCAGTGTTTAAGGGGTCAGCAGGGCAAAAGATAGGGTCGGCATCATGTAGGGCAGTGTACGAGGGGTCAGCAGGGCAAAAGATAGGGTTGGCATTATGTAGAGCAGTGTAGAGAGACCATTAGTTTGTAGGGGAGTGTGCAGGAGACAACAGAGCTGAGGACAGGGGTCACTGCTGGCAGGACAGAGGACAGGGGTCAATACTGGCAGGGCACTCAGCAGAGCTCCTTCTCCAATCCCTACACTACACACAGCCTGGACACAGGCAGCAGAGCTCCTCCTCCAGGGGAGGAGAGGGTAGTGGTGCAGGTAGCCTTCCCCACCCTGCTGGGTCCCCTGCTGACCAGATAATCAATTTATCTGTGCAGTACATTTACTTTACAAAGCTGCAAGGAGAGGGCAGCTGTCTGCAGTATGGTTCAGTGGGCAGGGGGCAGGCAGAGTGTTTAGGATGGACAAAGGGTGGTTGGCTTTGGGGGTACACAACTAAAACCCTGGGGGGGGGCATAGCTCCCCCCAGCACACCCCTAGATCTGGCCATGGGATGGAGGGTCAGTACTGATGTCCAGGCAAGCTGCTAAAACATATATACACCGGTCAGTCATCACATTATGACGGAATAACATCAATTATTTTGTTAAAATGGCATATGAAAGGTGGTGGGATTTATTAGGCAGCAAGACAAAATATTGTCCCTGAAGTTGATGTGTTGAAAGCCGGAAAAAATGGTCATCACAGTTTGTTGTATATAGGGCTGTGTAGCTGCAGACTGGTCAGGGTGTCCATGCTGACCCATCTCCATAGCCAAAGACTATGGACACCTGGACAAAAGAACTGGACCATGGATCAATGGATGAAAGTGGCCTTATCTGATGAATCACATTTTCTTTTACATCATGTGGCTGGCTGGGGGGTGTGTGGGTCACTTACCTGGCGAAGATATAACACCAAGATGCACTATGGGAAGAAGGCAAGCAGGTGGAGGCATTGTGATGCTTTGAGGAATGTGCTGCTGGTCCCGCCATTCATGTGGATGTTACATGACACGTACCACCTACCTAAACATAGCTGCTGACCAAGCACACCCCTTCATGGAAAGCATTCCCTGATGGCAGTGACCTTTTTCAGCTGGATAATGTGCCCTTCCACACTGCAAAAATTGTTAAGAATGTTTTAAGGAACAGAACAAAGAGTTTGATGTGTTGACTTGGCCTACAAATTCTCCTGATCTGAATCCATTGAGCATCTGTGGGATGTGCTAGAAAAACAAGTCCGATCCATGGAGGCCCCACCTCACAACTTACAGGACTTAAAGGATCTGCTATTGACAGCTTGGTGCCAGATACCACCTTCAGAGGTCTAGTGGAGTCCAAGCCTTGACTGGTCAGGGCTGTTTCATTGGCAGAAGGGGCTGTTTTGGTAGCAAAAAGGGGACATACCCAATAATAGGAGGGTGGTTATGAAGTTTTGGCTGATAGATGTTTTATATATATATACAGTATCTCACAGAAGTGAGTCCACCCCTCACATTATTGTAAATATTTGATTCTATCTTTTCATATGACAACACTGAAGAAATGACACTTTGCTACAATGTGATGTAGTCAGTGTACAACTTGTATGACATGTAAATTTGTTGTCCCCTCAAAACAACTCAACACACCGCCATTAATGTCTAAACCGCTCGCAACAAAAGTGAGTCCACCCCTAAATGAAAATGTACAAATTGGGCCCAAAGTGTCAATATTTTGTGTGGCCGCCATTATTTTCCAGCACTGCCTTAACCCTCTTGGGCGTGGAGTTCACCAGAGCTTCACAGGTTGCCATTGGAGTCCTCTTGCACTCCTCCATGATGACATCACAGAGCTGGTGGATGTTAGAGACCTTGCCGCTCCTCCACCTTCCGTTTGAGGACACCCCACAGATGCTCAGTAGGGTATAGGTCTGGAGACATGCTTGGCCAGTCCATTACCTTTACCCTCACCTTCTTTAGCAAGGCAGTGGTGGTCTTGGAGGTGTGTTTGTGGTCGTTATGTTGGAATACTGCCCTGCGGCCCAGTCTCTGAAGGGAGGGGATCATGCTATGCTTCAGTATGTCACAGTACATGTTGGTATTCATGGTTCCCTCAATGAACTGTAGCTCCCCAGTGCCGGCAGCACTCATGCAGCCCCTGACCATGACACTCCCACCACCATGGGGCCCCAGACCATGACACCCCCACCACCATGGGGCCCCAGACCATGACACTCCCACCACCATGCTTGACACACTTGTCTTTGTACTCCTCACCTGGTTGCTGCCACACACACTTGACACCATCTGAACCAAATCAGTTTATCTTGGTGTCATCAGACCACAGGACATGGTTCCAGTAATCCATGTCCTTAGTCTGCTTGTCTTCAGCAAACTGTTTGCAGGCTTTCTTGGTCATCATCTTTAGAAGAGGCTTCCCTCTGGGATGACAGCCATGCAGACCAATTTGATGCAGTGTGTGGCGTATGGTCTGAGCACTGACAGGCTGACCCCCCCACCCCTTCAACCTCTGCAGTAATGCTGGCAGCACTCATACGTCTATTTCCCAAAGACAACCTCTGGATATGACGCTGAGCACGTGCACTCAACTTCTTTGGTCATCCATGGCGAGGCCTGTTCTGAGTGGAACCTGTCCTGTTACACCGCTGTATGGTCTTGGCCACCAGGCTGCAGCTCAGTTTCAGGGTCTTCTTATAGCCTAGGTCAGTGATGGCGAACCTTTTTGAGCCCGAGTGCCCAAACTGCAACCCAAAACCAACTTATTTCTTTCAAAGTGCCAACACTGCAATGAAACCTGAATATCGAGCTTTTGGTTTAGAAAAAACAACTCGTACAGTAGTGCAAACTAATTAACAGTACAGGAGATGACCAGAGACTGCGGACAGTACAGGAGATGACCAGAGACTGCGGACACAGTACAGGAGATGACCAGAGACTGCGGACACAGTACAGGAGATGACCAGAGACTGCGAACACAGTACAGGAGATGACCAGAGACTGCGGACACAGTACAGGGATGACCAGAGACTGCGGACACAGTACAGGAGATGACCAGAGACTGCGGACTTTACAGGGATGACCAGAGACTGCGGACATAGTACAGGAGATGACCAGAGACTGCGGACACAGTACAGGAGATGACCAGAGACTGCGGACACAGTACAGGGATGACCAGAGACTGCGGACACAGTACAGGGATGACCAGAGACTGCGGACAGTACAGGAGATGACCAGAGACTGCGGACAGTACAGGAGATGACCAGAGACTGCGGACAGTACAGGAGATGACCAGAGACTGCGAACAGTACAGGAGATGACCAGAGACTGCGAACAGTACAGGAGATGACCAGAGACTGCGGACAGTACAGGAGATGACCAGAGACTGCGGACAGTACAGGGATGACCAGAGACTGCGGACACAGTACAGGGATGACCAGAGACTGCGGACAGTACAGGGATGACCAGAGACTGCGGACACAGTACAGGAGATGACCAGAGACTGCGGACACAGTACAGGGATGACCAGTGACTGCGGACACAGTACAGGGATGACCAGAGACTGCGGACAGTACAGGGATGACCAGAGACTGCGGACACAGTACAGGAGATGACCAGAGACTGCGGACACAGTACAGGGATGACCAGTGACTGCGGACAGTACAGGGATGACCAGAGACTGCGGACAGTACAGGGGATGACCAGAGACTGCGGACAGCACAGGGATGACCAGAGACTGCGGACAGCACAGGGATGACCAGAGACTGCGGACAGCACAGGGATGACCAGAGACTGCGGACAGCACAGGGATGACCAGAGACTGCGGACAGCACAGGGATGACCAGAGACTGCGGACAGTACAGAGATGACTGCTGACCTTTGGGGAGGGAGGGGGAGCGGGTACCTGAATTTGACAGCTACCCGCTCTTACTTCCGCAGAGTTTTTTTTTATCTTACCTGTTCCTTTATCCAGCCGCGCGCTGTCTTCCCGGCTTCTGTAGTGTGGGCGCTCGTCGGACAGCCGGATGCCCAGTGCGCATGCGCGAGAAGCGCTGCGCTTTGTGATTGGTCCGGCGGCTTCTGGGATCTGTCATGTGTCCCAGGTACCGCCTTACCATTCACAAAGAGCACTGCTTCTTGTGCATGCGCACTTGGGACCCGGCTGTTACGCACACTACAGCCGGGAAGACAGCGCGCCGCTGGATTCTCCTGGCGTGCCCACAGATAAGGCTCGGCGTGCCGGCTGTGGCACGCGTGCCACGGGTTCGCCATCACTGGCCTAGGCCATCTTTATGTAGAGCAACAATTCTTTTTTTCAGCTCCTCAAAGAGATCTTTGCCATGAGGTGTCATGTTGAACCTCCAGTGACCAGTATGACAGAGTGAGAATGATAACACCAAAGTTAACACACCCGCTCCCCATTCACAGGAGACCTTGTAACACTAACAAGTCACATGACACCGGGGAGGAAAAATGGCAAATTGGGCCCCATGTGGACATTGTCACTTAGGGGTGGACTCACTTTTGTTGCCAGCGGTTTAGACATTAATGGCGGTGTGTTGAGTTATGTTTAGCTTGTCTTGTCAAATTCACCTATTGAAGCCAATGGGTTTGAGGTTTGGTTGCACCGCAATGTTTTTGTATAAATCCCCACGTGGCTGAGAAGAAAAAAACCCTACCAAAAAAAACCATACACACATTAGGAAGACCTGAATGCCTGGAAGGTCCTGCCCTGACACCCTCGTAAAAAAGCGATTCAAGGAAAATGTGTCAGAATGTCCGCCGCAGTCCCGCTATAAGTCGCTGATCGCCGCCATTAGTAGTATCAAAAAATAAAAATTTCCAGTATCTATACCACCATTTTTAGATGCTATAACTTTCTCGTAAACCAATTAATTTACAGTATTGGGATTTTTTTAGCAAAGACATGTCACAGAACACGTTTTGGCCTTAATTTATGACGAAATTTGATTTTTTAAATTTTTTTTACTGGATATGTTTTATAGCAAAAAGTCAAAAATATTGGGTTTTTTTTCACAATTGTCAGTCTTTTTTTTATAGAATAAAAACCGCACAGGCGACCAAATACCACCTAAAGAAAGCTCAATTTTTTTGGGGAAAAAAGGACATAAATTTTTGTTTGGGTGCAGCGTTGCATGACTGCTCAATTGTCAAAGTAACGCTGTGCCGTATTGCAAAAAAATGGCCTGGTCAGGAAGGGGGGTAAATCCTCTGTAGGGCGAGGGGTTAAAGCGGACCTAAACTCTCCCAATCAACAATAACTATTTCCAATCCTTATAGTCCTAGCATTAGTAAATAAATAGAAAGGTATATTATATTGACTTGCTTTTAAATTCTTTTTTTTTGTATTTCTCCTGTTGCTTCCTTGTTTCTGGCCTAGGCAAATGATGTCATATGTCCCAGGAGTCATCATGGGAGGAGGGGAGGAGGGGCTTTCCCAGTAAAACACACCCACCTGCCTGAGCTAAGGGCAGATGGATTCCAGAAAGTAACTCCTACATGAATCATATGCCCTTACTAAAATGGCCATGGATAGAAATTCTTGGGGGTTGCTTTTCTAAGTGATTTCTCAACAAAATAAACATGGATGGATGAGGGGGAGTTTGCTTTGAATATTAAAAAATGAATTGAAAAGTGTTTTCAGTTTTTGGTGCTCAGATACAGTTTAGTTCCTCTTTATTAAAAGAAAGTGAAGTTGGGCTTTAACTGTTAGGTAAGATCAGGGGCGGTCTGACAACTCATGGGGCCACCGGGCAATAGGGGATCATGGGGCCCCTGGGTCCTTGCCCAAACTCAAAAAAGCCTATGAAAAAGGTACCAGGGGCATCTCATGGGGCCCCCTACTGACTCCGGGCCCTCGGGCACTGCCTGAGTTTCCAAATGGTCAGTCCGCCCCTGAGTAAGATATTACTGTTATGAGACTTGCATTGTTAGGAGGAGCAGAAAATCACAACCAGGGGCGGACTGACTATTGGGGAACTCGGGCACTGCCCGATGGCCCGGGGTCAGTAGGGGGCCCCATGAGATGTCCCTGGTACGTTTCATAGGCTTTTTTGGGTGTGATTTGAGTGTGGGCAAGTACACAGGGGCCCCATGATCCCCTATTACCCGAGGGCCCCATGAGTTGTCAGTCCGCCCCTGATCCCAACCATTGCCTGTATTTATTTTGTTGGGTTTAGCATTCCCTTGACAATCACAGCTTTTTTGGTTTAAGACCATAAAAGTGCACATTATAACCTGTTAAAGAAACAAACATGGGGCTCCATGATCCCCTATTGCCCGGGAGCCCCATGAGTTGTCAGTCCGCCCTTGATCACAACCAATGATTAGCAGAGAAGGAAGTAGATTCTGAGCATGTAATGAATAAATAGGCCTGCCCTTATGAGCATATATGAATAAAACTATACACAGAAACAGGGATGTTCAAAGATTATTAGCTCACACTGATCATATTATTCTGAAATCTTCAACACATTTAACAAAGTAGGAAGTAGATCCTGAGCATGCAATAAACAAATATGTACACATGTAAAAAACAAAACTATACACAGCAACAGAGATTACTAAACATTAATATTCTGATCTCGTCTACATGTGTAATAGAAAAGGAAGTAGATCCCGAGTATGTAATGGGTAAATGTGGCTCCCCCCATGTACATCTATAATTAAAATTATGCGCACCAACAGGGATTTGATAAACTAATATTTGCTCATACTGATAGAACACGGCTCAAAAAAAATGAACGGAAGACTTTTTAATTAGAGTCTAGCATCAAGTGAATGACACTCCTGGGATATGGATCTGGTCAGGTAAGTACCAGAGGGGGTTGTTTTTCAGTTTCAGCTGCTTTGGTGTTAATGAAACTAACAACAGGTGCACCAGATGGGCAGCAATGAGATGACCCCCAAAACAGGAATGGTTTTACAGGTGACATTTTTCCCCCTCTTCATCTTCTCTGTTTTTCACTAGTTTTGCATTTGGCTAGGGTCAGTGTCACTACTGGTAGCATGAGGCCATACCTGGACCCTGCAGAGGTTGCACAGGCAGTCCAACTCCTCCAGGATGGCACATCAATACGTGCCATTGCCAGAAGGTATGCTGTGTCTCCCAGCACAGTCTCAAGAGCATGGAGGAGATTCCCGGAGGCAGGCAGTTACTCTAGGAGAGCTGGACAGGGCCATAGAAGGTCCTTAACCCATCAGCAGGACTGGTATCTGCTCCTTTGTGCAAGGAGGAACAGGATGAGCCCTGCCAGAGCCCTACAAAATGACCTCCAGCAGGCCACTGGTGTGAATGTCTCTGACCAAACAAACAGAAACAGACTTTATGAGGGTGGCCCGAGGGCCCGACGTCCTCTAGTGGGCCCTGTGCTCACTGCCCGGCACCATAGAGCGATTGGCATTTGCCATTGAACACCAGAATTGGCAGGTCCACCACTGGCCCCCTGTGCTTTTCACAGATGAGAGCAGGTTCACCCTGAGCACATGTGACAGACATGAAAGGGTCTGGAGAAGCCGTGGAGAATGTTCTGTTGCCTGTAACATGGTTCAGCATGACCGTTTTGGTGGGGGGTCAGTGATGGTCTGGGGAGGCATATCCATGGAGGGACACACAGACCTCTACAGGCTGGACAATGGCCCCCTGACTGCCATTAGGTATCAGAATGAAACCCTTGGACCCATTGTCAGACCCTACGCTGGTGCGGTAGGTCCTGGGTTCCTCCTGGTGCAGTGGGTCCTGGGTTCCTCCCGGTGCAGCGGGTCCTGGGTTCCTCCTGGTGTAGTGGGTCCTGGGTTCCTCCTGGTGCAGTGGGTCCTGGGTTCCTCCTGGTGCAGTGGGTCCTGGGTTCCTCCTGGTGTAGTGGGTCCTGGGTTCCTCCTGGTGCAGTGGGTCCTGGGTTCCTCCTGGTGTAGTGGGTCCTGGGTTCCTCCTGGTGCAGTGGGTCCTGGGTTCCTCCTGGTGCAGTGGGTCCTGGGTTCCTCCTGGTGCAGACAATGCCCGGCCTTATATGTGGAGAGTATGCAGGCAGTTCCTGGAGGATGAAAGAATTGATACCATTGAATGGCCCACACGCTCGCCTGACCTAAATCCAATAGAACCCCTCTGGGATGTCATGTTTCGGTCCATCCAACGCCGCCAGGTTGCACCTCAGACTGTCCAGGAGCTCAGTGATGCCTTGGTCCAGATCTGGGAGGAAATCCCCCAGGACACCATCCGTGGTCTCATTAGGACCCTCCCCCGATGTTGTCAGGCATGCATACAAGCACGTGGGGGCCATACAGACTACTGAGGACCATTCTGAGTTGCTGCAATGATATTTCAGCAAAATGGACTAGTCTGCTGCATCATGTTTTCACTTTGATTTTAAGGCTGTCTTTGAATTCAGTCCTCTGTAGGTCGATCATTTTCATTTCCATCAAAAGATGGGGCGTCCTTACATTCCTAACACATCACCCCGTCCATGTCAGTATAGAGATCCAGCAGGAGATTCTTCCCCATTGAGATCCGATGTGTTTTCAAAGTCTTCCTTTCATTATTTGAGCCGTGTATTATTCTGATCTCCTCTACATATAAAACAGAGAAGGAAGTCGATCCTGACTATGTAATATGGATGCCGCCATGTATATTTATAATTAAAATTATACATAGGAACAAGGATTTTAAAAGATTCCTTGATAATAATATCTTCTACACATAATAACAAAAAATAATTGGGACGACTAATTCACTTTGAATAGGAAGACGACCCCCGCTGTGGCCTTTTATTAGGCAGTGGTTGGAACGTACTGCCCCCCCTTACCAGCCAAGCCCCTGAGAACCGATCGGTGAGAATTGAGCATGGAGTGGGTAGCAAGGAAATTCCTCGGAATGTAGTTACGTTTCGTTCTCCCCGTCCCATGGAATAAGGAATAAGGGGGCTCTGCCAACATTTAATTAATGACACCAGGATCAAATATTAGAAGAGCGTTTTCTCTGCGATGATACATGTTCCCAGACAGCAGCCCGGCTTGTACGGCCGTCTGCTACAAACATAAAAACAGGTCATTCTATTATTTTTCTGCATCCGTTTACATTGAACTTTTTTTTTTTCCATCTTCTTTTTTATCTGTTATGCTTCTGTCATTTTTTTTGCGATTTCCCACGCAATGCGCCATTTTTAAAAATGATTTGTAAGGAATAGTACTGGCTTGTTGGTTTTTTATATCCGCAGAACTTTGTACTTTAGTTTAAAAAAAAAAAAAAAAAAAGAAAAAAAAAAAGGAAGTGCAGCTATGAATTAATTCCAAAAAAATATTAAGGGCCAGTTCACACTCCATGCGTTTCAGTTGCTTTTTTCTGCATGCAAAACACACAGAAAGTCGGTGATCTGGTTGTCAATGGTATTGCAGTTCCAGTGCGTTCCGGATGCAGGAAAAAAAAGTAGAACAGGCTGCATGTTTCCTGAGCAGAACTGTATTGGAAAGCATCAAAACGCATCAAAAACGCACATGTCCCTATTTAAGTTAAAGAAAAGTAGAGGGGAAAGAATGAACTGGAAAACATAAAAAATGCACCGGAAATAGGGGCAGACGGCAACTCATGGGGCCCCCGGGCAATAGGGGATCATGGGGCCCCTGTGTCCTTGCCCAAACTCAAAAAAGCCTATGAAAAAGGTACCAGGGGCATCTCATGGGGCCCCCTACTGACCCCGGGTCCTCGGGCAGTGCCCGAGTTACCAAATGGTCAGTCCGCCCCTGACCAGAACGTTGTGAAAACGTATCCGGAATGCGGCAAAAATGTGTCAAAAATGCACATGCAGAAACGCATCCAGAATGCATCTGGACTGCGTTTCTGTAGTGTGAACTGACATGCGTTTCAGTTGCTTTTTTTCTGCATTCAAAGCACACAGAAAGTAGGTGATATGGTGGTCAATGTCATAGTTCACATCAGTGCTTGCAGTTCCAGTGCGTTCCGGGTGCAGAAAAAAAAGTAGAACAGGCTGCATTTTTCGTGCACAGAACTGGACTGGAACGCGGTAAAACCGCACTGGAACGCACCGGAATGCACTGGAACGCACATGTCCCTATTTGAATTGAAGAAAAAGAGAGGGGAAAAAAAAATTAACCAATTTACCATTAATTAATTAATGGTAAAAAATGTGCATGCAGAAACGCATTTGGAACACATCTGAACTGCGTTTTTATAGTGTGAACTGACATGCGTTTATAGGCCGGTTCACACTATAGCAACGCAGTCCAGATGTGTTCCAGATGCATTTTTGCATGCACTTTTTGATGTGTTTTTGGTGCGTCCTGGTGCATTTTTGGTGCATTTCCCCCCTCTCTTTTTCTTCAATTTAAATTGGGACATGTGCATTCCAGTGCGTTATTGGTGCGTTTCTGTGCGGTTTTGCTGCGTTTTACCATGTTCCAGTGCAGTTCTGTGCAGAAAAAAATGCAGAATTTTCTACTTTTTTTCCTGCAACTGAAACACACTGGAACACGTGTCAAAAGCGTATGCATAAACGCACCGGAACGCGCCAAAAAAGAGCATGCATAAACGCATTCCGGAACGCATCTGGACTGCATTTCTATGGTGTGAACTGTCCCTAAAAGCCTTTCAGAATGCAACTAGTATTAGGCTAGGTTCACACCTATGCAGGTTGCGTTTGACCCGTTCCTGCATTGCATTTTCCATTTTTGCACCTGCGTTTTTTATGCATTTTGCGGAGGGGAGTTTCTTTATTTTTTCTTATTTTTCTTGTTGCTAGACAGATTTAAAACGCATCAAAAACGCACTACATGCTTTTCTGCAGCATCTCCATTGAAGTCTATAGAACCAAAAACGCAATGTTTTGTGTTTAAAAAAGTCCCTGAACATTTCTAAAAACGCACTGGGGTGAAAACGCGGAGATGTGTACCTGTCCCATAGGAAATCATGTTAAATGGACTGTAGTGCGTTTCTATAAAATGCAGAATGCCGCAGAAAACGCATAGGTGTGAACCTGCAGTTATAAAGCTTCCAGCAATTCCTAGAAAATAGCAGGGGGACGGGGCAGGTCAGTACTCTGAGCCAATCAGCTTCTACTGCATGAACATGTGCTCATTAGGAAGTTGTTGACAGAAGGAGAGAGAGATGACCCTGGCAGTCTTCTGCTGCTCTTTCCCTGTCCATTCACAGACTGCAGGATAGGGAGCAAGATGTGGAGCGTAATTGCTCTGGAAGGAATATACATATATATATATACATGGAGATCATACCCCCCCTTATGTATTATACATGGTGATCATATCCCCCCTTATGTATTATACATGGAGATCATATCCCCCCTTATGTATTATACATGGAGATCATATCCCCCTTATGTATTATACATGGAGATCATATCCCCGCTTATGTATTATACATGGAGATCATATCCCCCCTTATGTATTATACATGGAGATCATATCCCCCCTTATGTATTATACATGGAGATCATATCCCCCCCTTATGTATTATACATGGAGATCATATCCCCCCTTATGTATTATACATGGAGATCATATCCCCCTTATGTATTATACATGGAGATCATATCCCCCCCCCTTATGTATTATACATGGTGATCATATCCCCCCTTATGTATTATACATGGAGATCATATCCCCCCTTATGTATTATACATGGAGATCATATCCCCCCTTATGTATTATACATGGTGATCATATCCCCCCTTATGTATTATACATGGAGATCATATCCCCCCTTATGTATTATACATGGAGATCATATCCCCCCTTATGTATTATACATGGAGATCATATCCCCCCTTATGTATTATACATGGAGATCATATCCCCCCTTATGTATTATACATGGAGATCATATCCCCCCTTATGTATTATACATGGAGATCATATCCCCCCTTATGTATTATACGTGGAGATCATATCCCCCTTATGTATTATACATGGGGATCATATCCCCCTTATGTATTATACGTGGAGATCATATCCCCCTTATGTATTATACATGGAGATCATATCCCCCTTATGTATTATACATGGAGATCATATCCCCCCTTATGTATTATACATGGTGATCATATCCCCCTTATGTATTATACATGGTGATCATATCCCCCCTTATGTATTATACATGGAGATCATATCCCCCTTATGTATTATACATGGAGATCATATCCCCCCTTATGTATTATACATGGAGATCATATCCCCCCTTATGTATTATACATGGTGATCATATCCCCCTTATGTATTATATGTGGAGATCATATCCCCCTTATGTATTATACATGGAGATTATATCCCCCCTTATGTATTATACATGGAGGTCATATCCCCCTTATGTATTATACATGGAGATCATATCCCCCCTTATGTATTATACATGGAGATCATATCCCCCCTTATGTATTATACATGGAGATCATATCCCCCTTATGTATTATACATGGAGATCATATCCCCCCCTTATGTATTATACATGGAGATCATATCCCCCCTTATGTATTATACATGGTGATCATATCCCCCCCTATGTATTATACATGGAGATCATATCCCCCCTTATGTATTATACATGGTGATCATATCCCCCCTTATGTATTATACATGGAGATCATATCCCCCCTTATGTATTATACATGGAGATCATATCCCCCCTTATGTATTATACATGGAGATCATATCCCCCCCTTATGTATTATACATGGAGATCATATCCCCCCTTATGTATTATACATGGAGGTCATATCCCCCTTATGTATTATACATGGTGATCATATCCCCCCTTATGTATTATACATGGAGGTCATATCCCCCTTATGTATTATACATGGAGATCATATCCCCCCTTATGTATTATACATGGAGATCATATCCCCCCTTATGTATTATACATGGAGGTCATATCCCCCTTATGTATTATACATGGAGATCATATCCCCCCTTATGTATTATACATGGAGATCATATCCCCCCTTATGTATTATACATGAGGGTCATATCCCCCTTATGTATTATACATGGAGATCATATCCCCCCTTATGTATTATACATGGAGATCATATCCCCCCTTATGTATTATACATGGTGATCATATCCCCCTTATGTATTATACATGGTGATCATATCCCCCCTTATGTATTATACATGGACATCATATCCCCCCCTTATGTATTATACATGGAGATCACATCCCCCTTATGTATTATACATGGACATCATATCCCCCCTTATGTATTATACATGGACATCATATCCCCCCTTATGTATTATACATGGTGATCATATCCCCCTTAATCTCCTCTTCTCAAGAGAGAATACATTCAGTTCCTCTAATCTTTCCTCATAGCTGAGCTCCTCCATGTCTCTTATCAGGGGTAATATGATATCTCTCTCTCTGGAGTCTATACCTCTCCTAATACAAGAGAGGATTTTTTTCGCTTTAGAACCCCCAGCTTGGCATTATTAAGCTTATGATCTACCAGAACCCCCAGATCCTTCTCCACCATTGATCCCCCCAGATCCTTCTCCACCATTGACCCCCCCAGGTGTACCCCCCCAGTATGTATGATGCATATTCTTAGCCCCCAAGTGCAGAACCTTACATTTATCAGCATTAAACCTCATTGGCCCCATAGTCCCCCAATTACACAGAGCATTGAGGTCGGCTTGTAAGTTGGAGACATCCTGTAAGGACGTTATTCCCTGGCACAGCTTGGTCTGGAGATATGAAGAACAGGAGATCTGTTGTTGCAGGCAGGGGACTGTTGTTGCTGAGGTGGATCTATTGATGCTGGGCGACATTTTATTGTGGCGGGCTTATTGTTGCAGGGGGATCTATTCTTGCTGTGGATATTATAATGCTAGGAGGGATCTACTGTTGAGTAGGGGGTCTTTTAATGTTGGCTGCTGGAAGGCCTATTGATGTTGTCTGCTAAGAGATCTGTTATTTCTGGCAGGGGGCTCTTGTTGTTGAGGTGGATCTATTGTTGCTGGGCGACATTTTGTTGCAGTGGGCTTATTGTTGCTGGGAGGAATCTATTGTTGATATGGGGGTCTATTATTGCTTGGGGAATCTATTGTTGCGGGGGTCTTTGCTGCTGAGGGGTCTATTGTTGCTGGGGGGTCTATTATTGCTTGGGGGATCTATATTTGCAGGGTGATCTATTATTGCTGGTAGGGTCTATTGTTGCTAGGGTCTATTATTGCTTGGGTGATCTATTGGTTCTGGGTGGAATCTATTGTTGCGGGGGGTCTATTATTGCTTGGTGGATCTATTTTTGCTGGGTGGAATCTATTGTTGCAGGGGGGGCAGGGGCGGACTGACCATTTGGAAACTCGGGCACTGCCCGAGGGCCCGGGGTCAGTAGGGGGCCCCATGAGATGCCCCTGGTACATTTTTCATAGGCTTTTTTGAGTATGGGCAAGGACACAGGGGCCCCATGATCCCCTATTGCCCGGGGGCCCCATGAGTTGTCAGTCCACCCCTGGGGGGGGGGGGGTATCTATTACTGACACAAAATCTTGTCCCGCCTGGTGGATTATTTTAGGTCAAAAGAAAACTGTACTTGCCAAAAAAACCTCCAGAGCACTGGTGCATGTCCCGTCATAAAAATTACACTCACATATTACCTCCCTGACCCTTCTCCTTACCACTGGATATATTTTGCCTCCAGGACTTCTCCCAAGCATCTCCCATCTTATGGAACTCCCTTCCCCAATCTCTCTCCTACTCTGTCCACTTAAGGGCGATCCCTGAAAACCCTTCTCTTCAGAGAAGCCCACCCTGCCCCCACCTAACAACTGTATTTCCACTTTCTCCATCAGCTCATGCCTTACAATTATCATTCGACCCTTCCTTTTATATTGTAAGCTCTAAGAAGCGGGGCCCTTTGATTTCTCCTGCATTGAATTGTATTGTAAATGTACTGTCTGCCCTCATTTATTATTATTATTCAGGATTTTTATTGCGCCAACAGTTTGCGCAGTGCTTTACAACGTGAGGGCAGACAGTACAATTACAATACAAATGAATACAGGAGAGATCAGAGGGCCCTGAGCCTTAGAGCTTACAATCTAAAATGTTGTAAAGCGCTGAGCAAACTGTTGGTACTATATACTGTATTATAATAATGTCATTGGCCATATGTATACATGTGTTGTGAACTAGGATACATTATGACCGCATGGTTTATATCAGTCATTGTGTTTATGACGATTGATGCTTATGTATAAAAAAGCTCATCCTTTTACATATACGCTGCGTTCACACGGGCCCATGTTTTGCCGGCATGGGGATACCACAGGTGCAGGGGCTGACTGACCATTTGGGAACTCGGGCACTGCCCGAGGGCCCGGGGTCAGTAGGGGGCCCCATGAGATGCCCCTGATACCTTTCATAGGCTTTCTTGGGTGTGGTTTGGGTGTGGGCGAGGACACAGGGGCTCCATGATCCCCTATTGCCCAGGGGCCCCATGACTGGTCAGTCCTCCCCTGCACAGGTGTTGCATGCTTCCCAGAGCCGGTATCCCATTTGTTGTCTATTGGGATCAGGGGCGGACTGACAACTCAGGGCAATAGGGGTTCGTGGGGCCCCTGTGTCCTTGCCCAAACTAATAAAAGCCTATGAAGAAGGTACCAGGGGCATCTCAGGGAGCCCCTACTGACCCCGGGCCCTCGGGCAGTGCCCGAGTTTCCAAATGGTCAGTCCGCCCCTGATTGGGATCTGTGGTTGTATGGACACAGCCACTGTGACAACCGTGTGGTTGCGGGTTCCTGAACACACACAGGCAGAGTTCAGCGATTTGCACCCGCACGCACCTGCATGTCATATTGAGACATAGCATCCCAGACAACAAATGGGACGCTAGTACCAGGCTGCATGCAACACCTGTGCAACCCTGTGCCATACATGTAATCACTCCTTGGGAACAAGGCCATAAGTTGTTTCCGCAGTCTATGTGTACCCAAAAGTCCCAACATTTTGGGACTGGGCTGGGAACTGAAATTACACACTGCAGAGCTCAGTGAGGAGAGCTCTGGGAGCTGATTGGATGGAAGGGGCAGAACACCCTTCACACAGCACACAGGAATAGAGCTGAAGCTGTCAATCAGCTGGAGGTCCCTCCCCTGTCACCATTTGCTCTTGTCAGGAAAACAAGTGATTCATGCTGATAGCAGAGGAACAGGGCAGTGGACAGAAATTACACTTAGTGCTCTTAATTGAGACAAGTACACACTTTAGATGTATGAGCTTTGTTCATATTTCTGAGGGTTACAACCACTTTACGATAGATAGATAGATAGATAGATAGATAGATAGATAGATAGATAGATAGATAGATAGATATGGGATAGATAGATAGATAGATAGATAGATAGATAGCAAGGGCGGACTGACCATTTGGAAACTCGTGCATTGCCCGGGGGCCCGGGGTAAGTAGGGGGCCCCATGAGATGCCCCGGGTACCTTTTTCATAGGTTTTTTGAGTTTGGGCAAGGACACAGGGGCCCCATGATCCCCTATTGCCCGGGGGCCCCATGAGTTGTCAGTCCGCTCCTGGTTTCGGTGCATTTTTTATGTTTTCCAGTTCATTCTTTCCCCTCTACCTTTCTTTAGCTTAAATAGGGACATGTGCATTTTTGATGCTTTCCAATACAGTTCTGCGCAGGAAAAATGCAGCCTGTTCTGCTTTTTTTCCTGCATCCGGAACGCAATGGAACTGCGAGCACTGATGCGAACTATGACATTGACAACCATATCACCTACTTTCTGTGCATTTTGGATGCAGAAAAAAAGCAACTGAAACACATGAGATAGATAGATAGATAGATAGATAGATAGATAGATAGATAGATAGATAGATAGATAGATGTATAGATGGATAGATGGATAGATGGATAGATAGATAGATAGATAGATAGATAGATAGATAGATAGATAGATAGATAGATAGATAGATAGATAGATAGATAGATAGATAGATAATAGATGGATAGATAGATAGATAGATAGATAGATAGATAGATAGATAGATAGATTATAGATAGATAGATAGATAGATAGATAGATAGATAGATAGATAGATTATAGATAGATAGATTATAGATAGATAGATAGATAGATAGATAGATAGATAAATGGATAGATAGATAGATAGATTATAGATAGATAGATAGATAGATAGATTATAGATAGATAGATAGATAGATAGATAAATAGATTATAGATGGATAGATAGATAGATAGATAGATAAATAGATAGATAAATAGATAGATTATAGATGGATAGATAGATAGATAAATAGATTATAGATGGATAGATAGATAGATAGATAGATAGATAGATAAATTATAGATAGATAGATTATAGATAGATAGATAGATAGATAGATAGATTATAGATGGATAGATAGATAGATAGATAGATAGATAGATAGATAAATTATAGATAGATAGATTATAGATAGATAGATAGATAGATAGATAGATAGATAAATGGATAGATAGATAGATAGATAGATAGATAGATTATAGATAGATAGATAGATAAATAGATTATAGATGGATAGATAGATAGATAGATAGATAGATAGATAGATAGATAAATAGATAGATTATAGATGGATAGATAGATAGATTATAGATAGATAGATAGATAGATAGATAGATAGATAGATAGATATGAGATAGATAGATAGATAGATTATAGATAGATAGATAGATAGATAGATAGATAGAGTAGAGAAGAAAAAGAAATATAGATATGAGATAGAAAATACATACATACAGTTAAAAGAGCGGGACAGGAAGTGCAGAGAAATCTCTCTATTAGAGCCCTGTCTAGCAGTAAAAGCCCGTCAAGGGATCTAACCCTTCCCTACTCCATCGAAAACTAAAAGAAAAGGTTTTGATTTGACGTGCTCTTTAACTATACTTTATTTACAATACACTTGGGAAGTTTCCATCCATATCTAAAAAAAAAGATCTGACATTGGTTCCAGTTTCCCCTTAAGAAGGAACAACACAGGGAAGAAGCCCTGAGTGATGGCACCCGAGTCTCATGACGGGACTGAAAATACAATTTTAATAAAATATAAACTTTGTCCATATTAAGGTGACAACATCCTTTACATTTCTGCCAGACGTCTGTCACCCTGAAAACCACTTTTTCTCCAGGAGAACGTGCTCAGCTGATCCATACATCTCATACGATTATTTCCCTCTTCATATTTTCTCTGATTTCCTTTGCGGACGCTTGCTGTGCTATATTTTTGCTTCCCGACATGAGAAACAATTTAAAGCTTTCCATCTGGCCTCATCCAATAAAAATAACCATTTATTTTTGGCAGGGACAGCCTGGTACAAATCAAATGTGATTTACCGCTGCGGCAGGTCCTCCAGTCCCCACTTCCAGCAGAAGTCTTGTTTATCTAAGTGCGGGCTTTCTCTACTAAAGATTTTATTAGGGAATGACTGTCAGAGAATACAGCAACTGCTCCGCTATGGTGACTAGTGTGCTGCCTTCCAAACCATTCCCTCTGCTGGCTGCTTGAGGCTCAAGCTGCACCGGCCATGTTTAGTAGCTCAATTGTACTACTAAAATCTACTAAGAGCAGGGGCGGACTGACCATTTAGAAACTCGGGCACTGCCCGAGGGCCCGGGGTCAGTAGGGGGCCCCATGAGAAGCCCCTGGTACCTTTTTCATAGGATTTTTTGAGTTTGGGCAAGGACACAGGGGCCCCATGATCCCCTATTGCCCAGGGGCCCCATGATCCCCTATTGCCCAGGGGCCCCTTGAGTTGTCAGTCTGCCCCTGACTAAGAGTAGCCATGAAACACTGAACAGATGGAACAGTAATCTCCCCTTGGAAGCGACTAAGGCAAACTACACAAGTACCATGCAGCAGTGACTGATCCCGGACAAACCTCCAGCTCTGTGCACTTCATGGCTTCCATTGGCATAAACCAGGGGTCTCCCAACTTTTTAAACAAAGGGGTAGTTTATTGTTCTTAAGACTTTAAAGGGGCTGCACTGTGACCATCGGGAGTAGAAAATGTCCCAGCATCAGTTGGAGTAAACAATGCCCCATCCTTGGTGTCATTGGGAGGAATTGTGCCCATCATTGATGCAATTGGGCCCCATTGTTGGTGTCATTGGAAGGAATAGTGCCCCATCATTGGTGTCATTGGTAAACATAGTGTCCCGTCATTGGGAAGAATAGTTTCCCATCATTTATGTAATTGGGAGAAATTGTGCCCCATCGTTGAGGTAATTGGGAGGAATTGTGCCCCATCATTGGTGTCATTGGTAAGAATAGTGTCCCGTCATTGGGAAGAATAGTATCCCATCATTGATGTAATTGGGAGGAATTGTGCCCCATCGTTGATGTAATTGGGAGGAATTGTGCCCCATTGCTGGTGTAATTGGGCCCCATTGTTGGTGTCATTGGGAGGAATTGTGCCCCATCATTGGTGTCATTGGTAGGAATAGTGTCCCATCATTGGTGTCATTGGGAAGAATAGCGCCCCATCATTGATGTAATTGGGAGGAATTGTGCCCCATCATTGATGTAATTGGGAGGAATTGTGCCCCATCATTGATGGAATTGGGAGGAATTGTGCCCCATCACTGGTGTAATTGGGCCCCATTGTTGGTATCATTGGGAGGAATAGTGCCCCATCATTGGTGTCATTGGTAGGAATAGTGTCCCATCATTGGTGTCATTGGGAGGAATAGTGCCCCATCATTGATGTAATTGGGATGAATTGTACCCCATCGTTGATGTAAATGGGAGGAATTGTGCCCCATCACTGGTGTAATTGGGCCCCATTGTTGGTGTCAATGGGAGGAATAGTGCCCCATCATTGGTGTCATTGGTAGGAATAGTGTCCCATCATTGGTTTCATTGGGAGGAATAGTGCCCCATCATTGATGTAATTGAGAGGAATTGTGCCCCATCACTGGCTTCATTGGGAGTAATTGTGCCCCATCATTGGCGTCATTGGGCCCCATTGTTGGTTTCATTGGGAGGAACTGCGCTTGATCATTGGTATCATTGGGAGGAATTGTGCCCCACCATTGGTGTAATTGGTTGGAACTGTGGCCCATCATTGGTGTCATTGAGAGGAACTGTGCCTCATTATTGGTGTCGGTAAATTAAATAGTGCCCCAAGGACCGGATGAAAGTGAGCAAAGGGACGTTTCCGGCCCCAGGCTGCAGTTTGGAGACCACTGGCATATACTATATAAGTGCAATGTGCACAGAGTTGGGGGTTAGTCTGGGATCAGTCACTACATGCTACTTGTGTAGCTTACACCATAGGGAGCAAACTGTTCCATCTCTTTAGTGATCCATTGATTCCCTTATTTTAGTAGCATATTTGAGCTACTGTAAAATTACCAGTGTGGTTCCAGAGAGCAAATGGAAGCTGCTTTTGAAGGGGAAAAGGGGGATATGTTATGACCATCTCTGGATAAAAACTTTTTTTTTGTTTTATTTTGAATTGACTTGATAAGAATACTTTTTATCAAGTTTTTATTGCTGTTAGTGACCCTGTTGGGCAGATTACACCTCACCTCCCGATTCTGAGATTGCCGGATAAAGAATAAGAGCAGATAGAGGTTGTAACTCTTCCCCATGTTATTATTATTATTATTATTATTTTACAGAATGTAACATATAAAGGGAGACAGTACAGATACAATCCAATTCAATATTATGGTTGAACTGGATGGACTTTTGTCTTTTTTCAGCCAGACTAACTATGTAACTATGTAGTATTGTAAAGTTAGGAGGGTTCTGCTTATAAGAGCTTCCAATCCAAAGGATTTTACTGAAGAAAGGGATTGTGTCCCCACTGTAGAGATTGCTTCTTCCTTCCTGTCCCAAAAGGAAATGAGGGTCAATCTAGATCATGGGATCACAGTAAAAACCTAACAGGGGTTCTATCCCTACCCCACTCTACAAGGCAGCTTTTCCCAACCCCCAAGGAATCAATTTTCAGTTGAAATCCTTCCAAGAGACACAGTGGGAATTTGGTATCCCTTCCCACAGGTTTTTCCAGTACCTCCAGCTTTGGCAAGCCCTGTCAGCGCAAGCTAAGCAACCCACTCTTTTCACTGATTACTACCCTATTAAAGGCCAGAAAGCTACTACTATAGACAGGAAAGGCCTCAACTCCTCCCTTTAACCACTTGCTTACCGGGCGCTTTTACCCCCTTCCTGCCCAGGCCAATTTTCAGCTTTCAGTACTGTTGCACTTTGAGTGACAATTGCGCCGTCATGCAACACTGCACCCATGTGAAATTTGTATCTTTTGTTCACATAAATAGAGCTTTCTATTGGTTGTATTTAATTACCACTGGGCATTTTATTGTTTGCACTATAAACGAAAAATAGGCAATTTTTCTCATTCAGTGATGTGCGTTGATGAGGCTGCACTGATAGGTAGCACTGATGGGCACTGATGAGGTGGCACTGATAGGCAGCACTGAACAGCACTGATAGGCTGCACTGATGAGGGGGCACTGGTGGACATTGATGAGGAGGCACTGATGATTCTGCACTGATATGTGGCACTGATGGGCACTGATAGGTGGCACTGATGAGCACTAATAGGTAGTACTGTAGGGCACTGACTGGCAGCACTGAGAGGCACAGACTGGCAGCACTGTTGGGCACCACTGGACAGCACTGTTGGGCGCTGCTGGGCAGCACTGTTGGGCACTAATGGGCAGCACTTCTGGGCACTGCTGATTATCAGTGCAGATGTCTCGGTTGACAGTTCTCCTTCAGTGATGTGCGTTGATGAGGCTGCACTGATAGGCAGCACTGATGAGCACTGATGAGGCGGCACTCATAGGCAGCACTGAAATGCACTGATAGGCTGCACTGATGAGGTGCCACTGATAAGGGGGCACTGGTGGACATTGATGAGGCGGCACTGATGGGCACTGATAGGTGGCACTGATGGGCACTAATAGGAAGCACTGAAGGGCACTGACTGGCAGCACTGACTGGTGGCACTGACAGGCACAGACTGGCAGCACATTTGGGCACTGCTGGGCAGCACTGTTGGGCACTGCTTATTATCAGAGCAGATGTCTCCTTTGACAGTTACCTGTTATCAGCAGTACTTTCCTCACGCTGTGACAGCGTGAGGAAAGTACTGCCGATAGCCGGCAAGTGTATGTACATGGTGGTCAGCTGTGATTGGACACAGCTGATCACGTGGTAAAAGGCTGCTGTGATTGGTCTTTTAGCATGTCATGTGATCAACTGTGTCCAAAGGACACAGCGATCACAAACAGCACCAGATGTGCACCGCTGGGGGTGCGCATTCTGGGAGGATGTCATATGATGCCTCCCAGAACTGGATCCATCATTTGGCTATAGCACAGTACGGAAGGGGTTAAAGAGTACTAATGGATGGCTCCTTTTGTAACCTTCAACTGTATTAGAGCAGGTCTTAATAATATATATGTCCCCTACCAGGGGCGGACTGACAACTCATGGGGCCCTCGGTCAATAGGGGATCATGGGTCCCCGTGTCCTTGCCCAAACTCAAAAAAAGCCTATGAAAAAGGTACCAGGGGAATCTCATGGGGCCCCCTACTGACCCCGGCCCTCGGCAGTGCCCGAGTTTCCAAATGGTCAGTCCGCCCCTGTCCCCTACACAACGTTTGTCCTGACTCTTTGCCCTACGCAGGGTCTATAGAACACCTCAAAAGCTGTACCAGTGGCATCAAAGGGAGAGCCCAGATTGCCCTACATGTGAAGGATCCCCAGCAGATCTTCTTCACATGCTGTGGAAATGCCCCAAATTGGTACGCTACTGGCACTTTGTTATTGATACCGTTAATCGGGCATTCCAAACAGATCCGCACTATGACCCTTAAGCTTTAGGATTTTTAGATGAAGATTACACTCCGCCAGTTCCGACCTCCATCAGTAGATTATTATTTTTGGCTCGTTACATTAAAATGACTTTCACCTTTGCTTGAGGACTGGTGGACACAGGTCAACTCTACTTTGCTTGGAGAACGACAGATTTTGATGCAAAGGGGCTCCCCCTACAAATTTAACAGGCTTTGGGACCTTGGCTTTGGTCCTGGCTTAGCTTCCCAATCACTGGCTTAGCTCACCGATCACTGGCTTAGCTCACCGATCACTGGCTTAGCTCCCCGATTACTGGCTTAGCTCCCCGATCACTGGCTTAGCTCCCCGATCACTGGTGTCCATGCAGATTTTACAGTGCTAACATTACAGATGAAGATGTAGGTTATATGTAAACTGGAATGCAATACTGACCGAGATCCATGGCCATAGAAAACAATGGATGTAGGAGTGTTTTATGTGAGCTGTTTCCAGTACCTGTAGTAGCTGTAGTAGTGATACTATTCCCTTGCAAGAAATCTTTGATTAGCAGGTAATAAAACTTTTTGCCGCCCCTTCTCTCCTATGGCTGTAGAGGAGTTTGGGTAGCACTGTGTATAGCCGAATGTGACCCGAGCCTAAGTGTTTATAAGTGATGTGGATGCTGCTTTTTTCAAACTACTATGGGAATGTTTATTATGCTTTGTTTTTTTCTTGTTGCATCTTTTGTAGAACTGCCAAACTTTGAATAAAAACTATTTGAGAAAAAAAAATTAAGTTTTCAGGTACGCCTGCTAAAAAGGACTACACCTAAAGCTCGTGGTACATTAGTATGACCAATAATTTAAAGAAAACTTTATAGATGAATTTATTTTTTTTTCCTTTTTGCATTAATAATTACTGTAGCTGCTGACTATTAAAAATCAGGTACTTACCAGTGTCTGGAGTCCAGCATTGTCTTCCTGCAACCGGTTCTTATTATCGTTGCAGTTATTCATTTTGGATATGTGACTACCTGTGGAAACACAGGTGGCCTTCTACAACACATGTGTGAGATTGTGTGGTACTGTGGGGCTGGTCCTGCAGCCTCCTGGGACATGCGATGTGCTCTAGGAGGCTGTGGGCAGGTGGAGTTGGCAAGGACCTGCCTAAGCCCTCCTGCATGGGAGATTAATCCGCAATTGCTCATTGCTCAATGAACCCCTACCTCAACCTTAGGAGGAACCCTAGGATTCTATCTCAACCTTAGGAGGAACCCTAGGATTCTACCTCAACCTCAGGAGGAATACTAGGATTCTACACAACCTCAGGAAGAGCCATAGGATTCTACA
Organism: Staurois parvus; assembly: GCF_062004578.1. Lineage (NCBI taxonomy): Eukaryota > Metazoa > Chordata > Amphibia > Anura > Ranidae > Staurois > Staurois parvus. The sequence goes on from NW_028318281.1 coordinate 504,378, forward strand.
CAACCTCAGGAGAAACCCTAGGATTCTACCTCAATCTCAGGAGGAACACTAGGATTCTACGCAACCTCAAGAGAAACCCTAGGATTCTACGCAACCTAAAAGAGGAACCCTAGAATTCTACCTCAACCTCAGGAGGAATACTAGGATTCTACACAACCTCAGGAAGAACCGTAGGATTTTACACAACCTCAGGAAGAACCGTAGGATTCTACACAACCTCAGGAGAAACCCTAGGATTCTACCTCAATCTCAGGAGGAACACTAGAATTCTACACAACTTCAAGAGGAACCCTAGGATTCTACGCACCTCAAGAGGAACCCTAGGATTTTACCTCAACCTCAGGAGGAATACTAGGATTCTACACAACCTCAGGGGAAACCCTAGAATTCTACCTCAATCTCAGGAGGAACACTAGGATTCTATGCAACCTCAAGAGGAACCCTAGGATTCTACGCAACCTAAAGAGGACCCTAGGATTCTACCTCAACCTCAGGAGGAATACTAGGATTCTACATAACCTCAGGAAGAACCGTAGGATTCTACACAACCTCAGGAGAAACCCTAGGAGTCTACCTCAATCTCAGGAAGAACACTAGGATTCTATGCAACCTCAAGAGGAACCCTAGAATTCTACGCACCTCAAGAGGAACCCTAGGATTTTACGTCAACCTCAGGAGGAATACTAGGATTCTACACAACCTCAGGAGGAACCCTAGGATTCTACACAACCTCAGGAGAAACCCTAGGATTCTACCTCAACCTCAGGGGGAACTTTAGGATTCTACTGAACCTCAGGAGGAACCCTAGGATTCTACCTGAACCTCAGGAGTAATACTAGGATTCTACACAACCTCAGGTGGTACCTAAGGATTCTACAACCTCAGGAAGAACCCTTAGATTCTACCTCAACCTCAGGAAGAATACTAGGATTCTACACAACCATAGGAGGAACCCTAGCATTCTACCTCAACCTCAGGAGGAATTCTAGAATTCTATGCAACCTCAAGAGGAACCCTAAGATTCTACCTCAACCTCAGGGGGAACCTATGCAACCTCAGGAGGAACCTTAGGTTTCTACAGAATCCTGGTTAAAAAACACTGGTCCACGGCTTTATAAAAGTCTTGGCTTGAGTTGGGCTTTAGGTGAACCTGCTTTTGTGTGCCCTTTGCTTTATTTTCTCAGTGGAAAACATATTGCCATATTTGTGTTGCCATATTTGTGTTGCAACCAATTACTCCCCATCTATCTTGAAAGGAAAGATACTATGTGGTCATAATCAGCAACAGAGAAAACTGTCTGCAGTATCAATTTTAAATCTGAGGCTCACTGCCTGTGTGTTCTCTGGAGGCTGCACTTTGCCAAGAGTCCTCCTGAGGGACATTAAATGGGGGACACACAATGTAACATGAGATAACCCTCAATCTAAGCCTCCCATAGAAATTCACTTGGACGCTTCATACTAAATAGGAAATGACAGATCCTGCTGTGAAATGACTGTGGCCATGAGAGTAATCCAGATTTTTATTGCTGATAAGGCCAACAGGGATCAGAGGCATGAAGATTATATTATTTCATCTCAGCTGAGGTGAATTTTAATGATTTGGAGACTTCACTCCAATATTTTCATAGAGAATGTAATCAGAATCCACCATTGTACAGACCCAGACCTGTTGTGGGACACGGGATAATATTCCCTCTATAAAGGACATTCACATTCTCAGAGGAATTCAGATGCCAGGAGCCAAGTGGACCTCTCAGAAACAGTCATGAAGTGAGGCGGAGCTCTATGTGACTTTCTGCAGCTTCTAATGAACATTGTGTGAAGCTCACAGTGTGCAGTGACATCAGAGGAAGCCATTTCAGCCTAGAAGAGGAGCCGGTACAACTGGGCAAGACTGAAGGGAAGACTGGAGTTCAGGTTTAAATATTCAGTAAAAAAAAAACAGGAGAGAAAAAGTCAGTTGTGCTGAAACTTATCTCAGACCTCTTGGTGGCCGTTGCCATGGCGTAGTATAATTTGTACGTTCTTGTTACCGTCTTCTCTTGCAGTTGCTTCTCTCGAAATAATTAAAAAGACATCGTAAATTAGAATTTTCCACCTGAGTTTTTCTCGTCTTCGTCCCAGAATTTACATTCCGCGTGCCTCCCGTATGCTCGTGTTTACTTGGCGGATGACAAAGGATTACACTTAACTGTCATTTGTTTCTAATCACGCTGATTCTGCTTCTCAGATCTACGTAAACCGAACTCCTATCATTGTGTAAGCAAATCCCCGAGTATATACAATGTATTGTGTGTGACTGTATTGATTCATATACACTGACTGCCGCATGCAAGACTATAATATGCAGAGAGGATGTTCCAGGGCAGTTTTGCAGGAATTTCTCTTTATAAAGGAAGATTTATTTGTGGAAATAGTATCAGATGACCACTAAACCTGCAATAAAAAGTTCTCATAATATACTAGATCTTTTTATTCATCCTTTGTTACATCAGTGCTGCTGATCTCCTATAGCCTCCTTGCAGCATGCATTCCAATGATGGCGGCACAGCATTTCTCAGGGGTGCTCATTTCCTGATGGTGACAAAAGTGACCCATGCTTGTGTAATGAACGGTGAAATGGTCACTTGTTGACTCCATCAGAAGCCCGTGTGAAAGGATGACAACACAGGAGTACAACTGGGAGACAGGAACAGAGCGTTGTCATTTTACAACAGAAAATGCCTAAACAAGTACCTTCGCAACAGGATCACTAGAGGGGTCACCAGCAGGAGAAAGGAGGTTCTGATTCCTCTATATAGATCTTTATATCACTAGAGGGGTCACCAGCAGGAGGAAGGAGGTCCCGATTCCTCTATATAGATCTTTATATCACTAGAGGGGTCACCAGCAGGAGGAAGGAGGTCCCGATTCCTCTATATAGATCTTTATATCACTAGAGGGGTCACCAGCAGGAGGAAGGAGGTCCCGATTCCTCTATATAGATCTTTATATCACTAGAGGGGTCACCAGCAGGAGGAAGGAGGACCCGATTCCTCTATATAGATCTTTATATCACTACAGGGGTCACCAGCAGGAGGAAGGAGGTCCCGATTCCTGTATATAGATCTTTATATCACTAGAGGGGTCACCGGCAGGAGGAAGGAGGTCCCGATTCCTCTATATAGATCTTTATATCACTAGAGGGGTCACCGGCAGGAGGAAGGAGGTCCCGATTCCTCTATATAGATCTTTATATCACTAGAGGGGTCACCGGCAGGAGGAAGGAGGTCCCGATTCCTCTATATAGATCTTTATATCACTAGAGGGATCACTGGCAGGAGGAAGGAGGTCCTATTGGGCAGCACAGTGGCTAAATGGTTAGCACTTCTACCTGGCAGTACTTGGGTCGTTTGTTTCAAATCCCAACCATGGCACCACCTGCCTGGAGTTTGCATGTTCTCCTTGTGCCTGTGTGGGTTTCCTCTGGGTACTCCGGTTTCCTCCCACATGCCAAAGACATGCTGGTAGGTTAATTGGCTTCTCTCTAAATTGTCCCTAGTATGTGTATGTATGAATGTGAGTTAGGGACCTTAGATTGTACACCCCTTGAGGGTTAGGGACTGATATGAATGTACAATATATATGTAAAGCTGTAAATTGACAGTGCTATATAAGTACCTGTAATAAATAAATAATTTCTCTATATAGATCTTTATATTACTAGAGGGGTCACCGGCAGGAGGAGGGAGGTCCTGATTCCTCTATATAGATCTTTATATCACTAGAGGGGTCACCGGCAGGAGGAAGGAGGTCCTGATTCCTCTATATAGATCTTTATATCACTAGAGGGGTCACCCTCAGGAGGAAGGAGGTCCTGATTCCTCTATATAGATCTTTATATCACTAGAGGGGTCACCCTCAGGAGGAAGGAGGTCCTGATTCCTCTATATAGATCTTTATATCACTAGAGGGGTCACCGGCAGGAGGAAGGAGGTCCTGATTCCTCTATATAGATCTTTATCTCACTAGAGGGATCACCGGCAGGAGGAAGGAGGTCCTGATTCCTCTATATAGATCTTTATATCACTAGAGGGGTCACCGGCAGGAGGTAGGAGGTCCTGATTCCTCTATATAGATCTTTATATCACTAGAGGGGTCACCGGCAGGAGGAAGGAGGTCCTGATTCCTCTATATAGATCTTTATATCACTAGAGGGATCTCCAGCAGGAGGAAGGAGGTCCTGATTCCTCTATATAGAGCTTTATATCACTAGGGGGGTCACCAGCAGGAAGAAGGAGATCCTGATTTCTCTATATAGATCTTTAGTATCATTAGAAGGAACCTGAAGGAGGACTGAGGTCCTGGTTCTTCAATAAAGATCTTTATTATCACTAGAGGGGTCATCAGCAGGAGGAAGGAGGTCCTGATTTCTCTATATAGATCTTTAGTATCATTAGAAGGAACCTGAATGAGGACTGAGGTCCTAGTTCTTCAATAAAGATCTTTATTATCACTAGAGGGGTCATCAGCAGGAGGAAGGAGGTCCTGATTTAATTAGATCTCATTTAGAATACTGTGTCCACTTTAGGAGACTTTCATTGAGATATTCATAAAATAAAATGAGTCCAGAGAGTGGCAACAAAAATGGAAAAATCTCAGGAAAGGTCTTAGGGATAAAACATACCTAGAAGTAGACAGTAATTATAACCCCATGGTGGGTCCTTATGGATTGATATATAGGTTATCACTACTGGGAATTAACGGGTACAAGTGTCCAGCAATATCCCAGTATTTGAATTGGGAGGGGGGGGGGGAGTTGTGGTCATTACTGATTTTGTTTACTTTATTAAGCTGTCAGTTCTGATTACATTTTATTTTAGTTATTTTATTTTTAATTTTATAAACAGTTTTTAACTATAAATGCAAACACCTTCCTATGCATACAGTGCCTTGAATAAGTATTCATACCCCTTGAAATTTTCCACATTTTGTCATGTTACAACCAAAAACGTAAATGTATTTTATTGGGATTCGATGTGATAGACCAACACAAAGTGGCACATAAATGTGAAGTGGAAGGAAAAAAATAAATGGTTTTCAAAATGTTTTACAAATAAATATCTGAAAAGTGTGGCGTGCATTTGTATTCAGCCCCCTTTACTCTGATACCCCTAACTAAAATCTAGTGGAACCAATTGCCTTCAGAAGTCACCTCATTAGTAAATAGATTCCACCTGCATGTAATTTAATCTCAGTATAAATACAGCTGTTCTGTGAAGCCCTCAGAGGTTTGTTAGAGAACATTAGTGAACAAACAGCATCATGAAGGCCAAGGAACACACCAGACAGGTCAGGGATAAAGTTGTGGAAAAGTTTAAAGCAGGGTTAGCTTATGAAAAAAAATCCCAAGCTTTGAATATCTCACGGAGCACTGTTCAATCCATCATCCGAAAATGGAAAGAGTATGGCACAACTGCAAACCTACCAAGACATGGCGTCCACCTAAACCGACAGGCCGGGCATCAGAGAAGCAGCCAAGAGGTCCATGGGAACTCTGGAGGAGCTGCAGAAATCCACAGCTCAGGCGGGAGAATCTGTCCACAGGACAACTATTAGTCGTGCACTCCACAAATCTGGCCTTTATGGAAGAGTGGCAAGAAGAAAGCCATTGTTGAAGTAAAGCCAGAAGAAGTCCTGTTTGCAGTTTGTGAGAAGCCATGTGGGGGACACAGCAAACATGTGGAAGAAGAGGCTCTGGTCAGAACAGACCAAAATTCAACTTTCTGTTCTAAAAGCAAAATGCTATGTATGGTGGAAAAGTAACACTGCACATCACCCTGAACACACCATCCCCACCGTGAAACATGGTGGTGGCAGCATCATGTTATGGGGGATGCTTTTCGTCATCAGGGACAGGGAAGCTGGTCAGAGTTGATGGGAAGATGGATGGAGCCAAATACAGGACAATCTTAGAAGAAAACCTGTTAGTCTGCAAAAGACTTGTGACTGGGGCGGAGGTTCCCCTTCCAGCAGGACAACGACCCGAAACATCCAGCCAGAGCTACAATGGAATGGTTTACATCAAAGCATATTCATGTGTTAGAATGGCCCAGTCACAGTCCAGACCTAAATCCAATGGAGAATCTGTGGCAAGACTTGAAAATTGCTGTTCCCAGACGCTCTCCATCCAATCTGACAGAGCTTGAGCGATTCTGCAAAGAAGAATGGGCAGAAATGTCCCTCTCTAGATGTGCAAAGCTGGGAGAGATATCCCAAAAAAGACTTGCAGCTGGAATTGCAGCCAAAGGGGGTCCTACAAAGTACTGACTCCGGGGGGCTGAATACAAATGCCGCCACACTTTTCACAGATTTATTTGTAAAAATTGTGGGAAACCATTGATTACATTCCTTCCACAATTATGTGCCACTTTGTTTTGGTCTTTCACATCAAATCCCAATAAAATACATTGACGTTTTTATCTGTAACAAGAGAAACATTTCAAGGGGTGTGAATAAATTTTCAAGGCACTGTATATGGACTTCTCCTATGGACTGTACAGATGCTGGCCTTGACCAATAGCATTCGTCCAGTATAGCCGGCCTGGGAGTGTCTGTACAGGTCAGTTGTAGCCAACAGACATACAGTAAGATCTTGAATGAACCAGATTGGACAAGGAACATCTTTTGTCAGTTGGCACCTTTCCATAATGATACAGAATGTCTTTTGTAGAATAGGTGACAGTAGTCCTTGATGACTCACTCTCTGACCTTCATGTGTGACTCACCCGTAATCAGAGAGCCTCATCACTGTAAGAAAACTGTTCATCATACCATTTTGGGTGAGATTTAACTTTGCAAACACTTTCGGCACTGAGTGACGTCCATGCCGCTTCACCGAATCATAAATAGAATCTTCATCAACTCTTCTAATAACGAAACTCGCCAAGTTTCTCAGAAAAGATTCTGCAGACTTAAAGGATCATTCCTCTTCTGAGGTTCATCTTGAAGCTGTTTTAAAGGAGCGACAAGTGAATTAAATTCATGATTGTGAGATGCAAAAACTATCAAGCAAACAAATAAACTGCAAAAATCAGAGAGTTCTTCTGTTTTATGTGACTCTATCATTGCAGGATCACTTTTACAGACTAGCCCACCTGTATCAGTCACCTCATCTTTCCGGTAGCCCATGTATTAACCTCCCTGGCGGTATTCCCGAGTGTAGCTCGGGGTAAAGTTTCAGTACCAAAAGCGGTAACCAAGAGCTACACTCGGGCTTACCATGCGGCGCTGCATAAGGAGTCCCTGCAGCACTTACCTTGTCCTTCGCTCCCGCGATGTGTCCCCTGCAGCGTCCCCGGCCATCTTCTCCGGTCGATGCTGGCATTCGGCTTCTGTGTTCCGGTCCCCGTGACGTCGGGATGTACGGGCGCCGCCAGCGGTGGGAAATTTGAAAATTTTTAAAAAATTTCATTTTTTTCAAAACAAGTTTTACATAGTAAAACATTGCTGTTTCAAACCATTTCACATACATTTTGTCCCGAGTGCTTTGTCCGGCTCCCTGCCTGCATTTTTACTGTTCTTTCTGCCTGGAAACTTAGAAAAGTAGATGGCGTCCAAAAAGCGTCCCTTTAGGTCAAAAGCGGTTTTAGACCGGCTAGAGAACAGCGATAGTAAATCAGAACCACTTGCAGAATTGAGTGATAATGATTAGTGGGGGAAATTCCTCATCAGACACTGAAAACGGTTCTGCGACTGAACTCAGCGATGTGTGAACTTGGCGCTATATTTCACATTTCAGTGTTTTTGGTTTGATTATATTATTGAATTAAATGTATTATTATTATATTATTATTTTTATGATTATTTATTAAATTATAATTTATGATTTCGTGTTTCAAATTTTATCATACCCGGGATGTTTACTAGACTCTTGTTCAGACAGATTTCAGTGAGTTATTCCTAAATATTACAGCCTACAATCAAAAAACTACATATTTCCATGCAAAATAATGGTACCGCTTTCAGCACCAAAAATCTGAAATAATCAGACCGCCAGGGAGGTTAAAAAGCTGCCACATTTCTACTCTCCAACCGCTGAATGGATTTAATATTTGCTCCACCTGCCAGCTGCTGTGGTGTCTCCCGTTGGCTCCTACATTACTACGGGACGAGGTGTCGAGAAGAAACCTTGCTCTCTGTGTGGAAGCAGTGGTCTCTCTGCAGAAGTCTGAAACACCTCCTGCTGAGTCAGAGCTAGAACTCTCCAATCAGCAGGGAGCATGAGGTTTGTGAGTGCAGAGCTATTGTCAGGGATCGCCGCGGCGCTGGTCCCGGCGCAGGCGCAGTGCGCCGCCCTGCACGGGGATACGGGCACTAGGTCCAGGCCGGCCACGGCGACGAACTCGCGCATGCGCACCAGGGTCCACGGGCGCGCAGAGCTGATGACCAACCTCTGATGCTGATATATGATGAATGGAAAGTGAAGTAAGAGCCTCGCTGTTGATGCCTCAAGGTTGGTCATCAGCTCTGAGGAAAGGGATTCGTCCCCGAAACGTGTCAGCCATTTGACCGCACTGACAGTGAGAACACCTTGCCCGCCGTTGTGGCCATTGTCATTTTTCTATGCTTTTTAGATACATGCTTCGTCTGTGAGTATGTTTTTATGATTTAATTCCTACAATAAACCTTGGATAATGCACTAGGTGTGTGCGCCACCTGTTTTCTCTCTATCCAATGGCTGATTTCCCCGTCTGAGGAGGGCTGCACCCCTGAAGCATTTCCTTTGGTTGTCGCTGTCCTGGTACCCTTGGCTTCCCTTTTGGCTGTGCATATCCTGAGGCGCTGGAGAGTACATACGATATCTTCTTGTTCCTGATCTGTGTATACCTGTATTCTGATAGTTGCTGACCCGGATTGCTCCTGACTGTGCTGTACTCTCCTGCCCTGACCCTTGGCTTGCCTGACCTCTCTCCTGGATGCCCCCTGTTGATCTGATCTACTGTTACTGACCTGGCGTGTGACCCGACTATTCTCTGCCCGCTGCTTTGTACCTCGCAGACCCCACGGCTCCCGACTCGGCTCGTTTGACCCCGCACCTGCTCAGCCATCCATCCCTCCATCCATCCATCCCGTCGGGATCACCCGACCCCCTCATATCAGGCTCTTACCCTGCGGGAACCCCTGGCGGACGCCTCTACCACTGGTGAGTGTACCCAGTAGTCGCGACCTGGTCTCGGGGTGCTCCAAGTCCATCCCCACAATCAGGGGCCCTGGTGAACAAGTGCTCCGGGACTTAGGCTCCGCGCTCTGGAAGCACCTGACCAGTGGAGTGCTAGAGGTACCGCCAGGTGGTCCCTTACAGCTATAGGTCTGATTCAACAGGGGGTGTGTAGGACCTCTGCAGAGAGACCACTGCTTCCACACAGAGAGCAAGGGTGTGCCTCTATAATGTACTGGCAATAACTGGCTTTTCTATTCTTTGTCCCCTCTCTAAAGAAAATGAACTGCAAAGCCTCACTCACCTAGGCAAACTGGCCGTGGTGTGGCCAGTATATTGTGGATATCTGCACCCAGAAGACCAACTGCAGCTAGGAAGCCTGGATGAGTCAATGACAGGCTGACAGACGCCACAGCTGTAAGCATGTATCTGCTCATCAGGTTGTTGCGTATAATTAGGGACAGATGATTGGCCCTGGGTGCATTCTGTCTGCTTCCAGAGCCTTCTACATGTGTCTTGCGCAAAGGATACAAGGAGAGGAAGCAAAAAGCAAAAATATGTCACAGACTGCGACAAAAGCCCCTTTATTGAGTAGTGGCGGGGGCAGTTTGGAACGTCTGTCTGGTTTATATTGCTCTTTGTGTCTTCCTGTTCCAGTGACACCCATACCCTTACATTTCTTTCCATGTGTCACTAGGAAGTGAGGGGAAATCTGCTAAGTGTGGAATTCGAGGTATCTAAAGTCTAATAGGATCACCAGACAAAGAACTCCATAAAATTTTTTATCATTGGTGGTCAATTCATACAAGAAGAAATAAAACAACCAACACGTTTCAGGGGCTCTGCCCGCTTCTTCAGGGCTCAAATATTGTATGTAGTTAGGAGGATTCAAAGACCACACAGTCACCAGAATTAATCATTTGAAGAGTAAAAACGTGGAAAGTGCCCTTTGAACGAGCATGCAGTTTTTGACTTCTCCTAACTACATACAAAAGTCCATCCAGTTCAACTACAGAAACAATAAATAATATTCAACAATATTTGAGCCTTGAAGAGGGGGAGAGAAGCCCTGAAATGTGTTGGCTGTTTTATATCTTCTTGCATGAAATAACACCAGTATACAAATAATTTTTGGACTCTGATGTCGCCAACTGTCTGCAGAGTCAATAGCTAAAGACCTCCAAACATTGCCATGGAAACCCATTCCATGAAGCTCTCTACACAATGTTGTGCTAATCTGAAGGCCACATGAAGTTTGGAGGTCTTTAGCTATTGACTCTGCAGACAGTTGGCGACATCTGTGCACTGTGCGCTTCAGCATGCGCTGACCCCGCTCTGTCATGTGACGTGGCCTACCATTTGGTGGCTGAGTTGCTGTTGTTCCCAGTTGCTTCCACTTTGTTATAATCCCACTAACAGTTGAGCGTGGAATATTTAGTAGCCAGGAAATGTCACGGATGGACTTATTGCACAGGTGACAACCTATCACGGGACCACGCTTGGAGTCACTGAGCTCCTGAGAGCGACCCATTCTTTCACAAATGTTTGTAGAAGCAGTCTGCATGCCTAGGGGCTTGATTGTATGGATGGGATTGGAACACCTGAATCCAGTGATCTGGAGGGCTGGCCAATACTTTTGGCAATATAGTGTATATTTGGATTCCACACTCTAGGTTTCCTGGTTAAGGGGTACTCTGCTTGTGCTGAGAGCAGTGCCACCAGAACCACTGCACCGCATATGAATGTGAGGGACCTTCTTCAATGATGAAATATTGATGAGTCAAATCCAGCACCCCAATCATATATGTTCCAGGAATAAAAACTTGACAGAGGTTGTGACTGCTTTCTCTTTTGATAACTAAAAACAAGAACATTCTGTGTAGAGTTGGACTTTAGTGGTAATAAGTCTGAACGGTTCTGTTTTGTGTCCCCAGAAGGTTTACCGCTCTTCATTTCGCAGTGTATGATTCGTACAGGGTCTTCCCGGAATCAGCGACACTTGTCTTTTAATTTACAGTCCGTGTAATCGTCTAAGACCCTGAGAATCTCCTCCTAGCAGACTCAAGGGCTCTGCAGCTTCTCCCTCCTTTGTGCGTCCTTATTAGGTGAACGGCGAAAGATCTGCATGAGGAAACTCAGATTGTTTAACCATCTCCTGGAAACATGCTGAAAATTTGAGAAAAAGACCTTCAGGAGTTCAGGGATTATTAACACTTTCTATGACACCTCAAAGAGGCTTAGAGCAGTGGTTCGCAACCTGTGGGTCGCGACCCCTTTGGGGGTCGAAAGACCCTTTCACAGGGGTCGCCTAAGACCATCGGAAAACACATATTTCCGATGTGTAAAGAGCAGCTACTGTGTAGAAAGCAGCTACAGTGTTGAAAGCAGCTACAGTGTTGAAAGCAGCTACTGTGTTGAAAGCAGCTACTGTGTAGAAAGCAGCTACAGTGTTGAAAGCAGCTACTGTGTTGAAAGCAGCTACTGTGTAGAAAGCAGCTACAGTGTTGAAAGCAGCAGTATTCGTGAATTATCCCCTCCCTCCTAGATTGTAAGCTCGAAAGAGTAGGGCCCTCTTACCCCTTGTGTACTGTTTGATGTTACTGTACTGTTTCATGTATTGTCCCCCCCTCTATTGTACAGCGCTGAGCAAACCCTTTGGCGCTATATAAACTCGATAAATAAATAAATAAATTATAATTACTGGGTAAATAATTTTATGGTTGGGGGTCACCACAACATGAGGAACTGTATTAAAGGGTCACGGCATTAGGAAGGTTGAGAACCACTGGTTTAGAGTGATTCCAAACCCACAACAGTACAATCAGTCTGTAGACGCAGTAAAGCATGCTTGTTATACTCACTGTGGAACCTAAGGGGTTAATCCTCCGCATTGTGTAAAAATGCTGTTTGGTCCTGTCTTCTCTGATCCTCCCCTTCTTCCAGTGCCCCCTTCTTATCTCCTGATAAGACATAACATGTGGAGTCACTCTGCACATGCTCAGTTTGGTGTATATTGCTAGAGAGGGTTTTTTTTTCTTTTTTTTACTTGGGAGGGTGCATATGATCAGCACAGAGCCAATCAGAGGGTCAGGGGTTATGCAATCTCATAGGGCAGTGAGAGGAGAATGAAAACTCCTCCTACAAGCCTTAACGGGTGCTTGCCCAGACACTGATCAAAGTCACAAGACTGATATAACTGCTGATGAGAAAAGTTATTTAGCAGTTTATATTTACTAAAATAATCTGTGTACTGTGGGGCAGCACAGCGGCTAAATGGTTAGCACTTCCACCTGGCAGTATTAGGGTCGTTGGTTCAAACCCCCAACCACGGCACCACCTGCCTGCAGTTTGCATGTTCTCCTTGTGCTTGCGTGGGTTTCCTCGAGGAACTCAGGTTTCCTCCCACACTCCAAAGACATACTGGTAGGCTAATTGGCTCCTGTCTAAATTGTCCCTAGTATGTGTATGTATGAATGTGAGTTAGGGACCTTAGATTGTACGCCCCTTGAGGGTTAGGGACTGATGTGAATGTACAATATATATGTAAAGTGCTGCGTAAATTGACAGCGATATATAAGTACCTGAAATAAATAATAATACTGTGGGGGACCGGATATAGTGAATGCAGGGTCCGGGGAGACCAGATATAGTGAATGCAGGGTCCGGAGAGACCAGATATAGTGAATGCAGGGTCCAGGGAGACCGGATATAGTGAATGCAGGGTCCGGGGGAGTGGATATAGTGAATGTGGGGTCCAAGGAGAGCAGATATAGTGAATGCAGGGTCCAGGGAGAGCGGATATAGTGAATGCAGGGTCCGGGGAGAGCAGATATAGTGAATGCGGGGTCCGGGGAGAGCGGATATAGTGAATGCGGGGTCCGGGGAGACTGGATATAGTGAATGCGGGGTCCGGGGAGACCGGATATAGTGAATGCGGGGTCCAGGGAGATCAGATATAGTGAATGCGGGGTCCGGGGAGACCAGATATAGTGAATGCGGGGTCCGGGGAGACCGGATATAGTGAATGCAGGGTCTGGGGAGAGTAGATATAGTGAATGCAGGGTCCGGGGAGACCGGATATAGTGAATGCAGGGTCCGGGGAGACCAGATATAGTGAATGCAGGGTCCGGGGAGAGCGGATATGGTGAATGCAGGGCCTGGGGAGACCGGATATAGTGAATGCAGAGCCTGGGGAGACCGGATATAGTGAATGCGGGTTCCGGGGAGAGCGGATATAGTGAATGCCGAGTCTGGGGAGACCAGATATAGTGAATGCGGGGTCCGGGGAGACCGGATATAGTGAATGCAGGGTCCGGGGAGACCGGATATAGTGAATGCAGGGTCCGAGGAGAGCGGATATAGTGAATGCGGGGTCCGGGGAGAGCGGATATAGTGAATGCAGGGTCCGGGGAGACCGGATATAGTGAATGCAGGGTCCGGGGAGAGCGGATATAGTGAATGCAGGGTCTGGGGAGACCGGATATAGTGAATGCGGGGTCCGGGGAGAGCGGATATAGTGAATGCGGGGTCCGGGGAGAGCGGATATAGTGAATGCAGGGTCCGGGGAGACCGGATATAGTGAATGCAGGGTCTGGGGAGAGCGGATATAGTGAATGCAGGGTCCGGGGAGAGCGGATATAGTGAATGCAGGGTCCGGGGAGACCGGATATAGTGAATGCAGGGTCTGGGGAGAGCGGATATAGTGAATGCAGGGTCCGGGGAGAGCGGATATAGTGAATGCAGGGTCTGGGGAGAGCGGATATAGTGAATGCATGGTGCAGGGTTTAGTAACACTTTAAAAAAACAAAAGTGTAATACATTGCAGCTCAGAGGTTTGAGGATCTGATGGCTGGATTCATTTTTTTAAAGGTTTATTCCACCTTCTGCAATAAAATTGCCCATGCATTCTAAAACACGGCTCATTCTTTTTCCAAGAAGCCGTAGGCCATGCATGGTCTCTCCCAAGCCTAACCAAAAAACCCTTAGGTAGGCAATTGCCCCCCACTGTGTAAAGGTGGCAGGATACACTGGATGTTAGACACGCCCCATAGCTTTGCAGGAACCTGTGCACACGCTCTGCCAACCCTATCCAAATAACGTCTAGGTAGTCAATGCCCTTCTAGGAAGCCAAAGGAGCCAATCAGTTCATGTGCTGATAAGGGGCATGCTGACAGGAGGAGAAATCATAGTGACAGAGAGATGAGTTCATCACTGCGCTGCTTGTTCTTTCACTGTCCAGTAACAGACTAGAATCAGGTCCATGATGACCTGTTCTCAGAGGAAGTGGGTTGAAGGATATCAACTGTCACTCGGCCCAAAAGAGTGAAGACATCTTGAAAAAGTGTAGTGAACAGCTCCAGACTTAAGCTGAGTATTGCAAAAAATGCTACTTTTGCTACTTATTTTTAAAAAGGTTATTTATTTATTTGTATTAATTTTGACTAGAGTTCTGCTTTAAGAACTTTGGAATACCCGAGAACAGCCAGGCTTCCTAATTAGGACATCAGATCACACCAGGGGATCCAGCACTCCTGGAACCCTTTGCTTTGGTTTTGGAATTTCAAAAATTAAATTTCAAGACCCCCCACCTAGGGTTCAGATACACAGGCTGGACACTCATAAACCGCAAAACTAAATCTGAGCTTTAGGAAAGTCAATTTCACTGCAGTGTGTATAGTCAGAGATAACTAGAGGTTCTTTTCTGTCTCCAGGTTGAGGCAACGGATGTTTGGGTCACCGACTGATCAGCTGACCTCATGAAGGTTCCATGGTGGCCATTACCAATGTTCAGTCCCAACCATAGCTACTGGTCAATGGTTCCGTGATCCACTGTCTCTGACGGTGTCAGCTGTCTTCCTCCTGAAAGGTATGTTTGTAAGGAGACTATTTCAAAATTAGCTTTTCTGATTATGTATTTATTTTTCTATTTACAGAGAACATATCGTGATTTTGTAAAGGGTTTAATTAAATTTAATATTTTCCCTGTTTTCTTTAGTAAAGTTATTATGGAATATTGTATATGAATTACTGCATTTTTTTTTTTTGTATTTCCAACTACCGGTAGCTGGTAGACCTCTATGACCTTTTTAAATGTCTATGCTTATCAGCTTGGCTGAAAAAAAAAAACTGTTTACAGAGCTCAATAGCTTAAGCTGCAATTTATAGAATGAGCCAGAACATTGACTCCTCTCCCTCCATCCCTTGTTCAGAGAGAGGGAGAGGGAGTTTCAATAATAGAGAAAGCCTGAAAGTAAAGAGCTTCTGCTGTGCCTTTTCTTTGGAAAAGGCTCCGTAGCACCGGTGTCATGGGTACAACCTATATTTATATATTTTTAAAACAAAGAAATGATAGAAAATAGCAGAGATTTAAAGATCACTTAAAAACACATTAAAAAAGAATACAATTGACCCAGAACTGAACTGACCCCAAGCTATTATTTCCCTTGTGAAAGGTCTTCTTCTTAGATGGACCCCACCTACTGTAGAGATGAAAAAACCGTAGGTTAGAGGGAAAACAATATTAGAAAATCAGAGCAAATAAAGAAAAATAAAACTTACTTTACACCCCCAGTTTCTAGCCGCTTCCAATATTTTAGTATTATGCCTTTTTGTTTTAGTCCAGATCCCACTAAAACTTAAAAAAACAGTTTTGTGGGATTTGGGATCCTCAGCTTTCCTGGGATCCTGGGAGGGTGCCCAGTGATATCACCCTTGCTGACCGGTAGTGGCTGGACATATAAGTGTAAGGTAGGATTTTTTTCCACCTTTTTTTCCAATTTCTACTTATTTTTAAACTTGCATTTTTAGAATGTTGGGGCCAGGGGCTACCCAATGAGGTCTACCTCAAATATAGAATTTGATGCTGCAAATATGTCTCCTGTATCCTGACTGTCTTCCCACATGGAAGAAAACTATATTTGAAATATATTTTTAAAATATTCTTCTCAAATATATTGACATATATTTGAAATGCTACAATTTTGGCCGTATTCAATATATTTTTATATATATATATATATATATATATATATATATATATATATATAATTATATATTATTATTATACAGGATTTATAGCGCGCCAACAGTTTGCTCAGCGCTTACACACATATATATACAGTTGTGTTCAAAATAATAGCAGTGTGTTGAAAAAAGTGAATAAAGCTGAAAATCCTTCTAATAGCTTTTATATCCATCCACACAAATGCATTGGGAACACGACACATTCTATTCCAAATCACAACATGAAGAAAAATACATCAAATTTGTGTTGTTCCTCTAAAAAAATTGAAGAAAAGTGAATATTAGACGGTTCAAAAAAATCGCAGTGTTTGTATTCTTCTTTACAAACTCAAACATTCACTATATAAACTGAGAAATGTTGGAAGATTTTGCTTTCCTTTGAATGACTTCATGAATATTTGGTTGTAGTCGCACTGTTTCTGAGAACTGCTGTACATCTGTGTTGCATGGAGTCACCCAACTTCTGGCCCCTGTGATCAGGTATTCCAGCCCAGGATGATTGGACCACATTCCACAGTTCTTCTCTATTTCTTGGTTTTGCCTCAGAAACGGCATTTTTGATGTCACCCCACAAGTTTTCTATTGGATAAGATCCGGGGATTGGGCTGGCCACTCCATAACGTCACTCTTGTTGGTCTGGAACCAAGATGGTGCACGTTTACTGGTGTGTTTGGGGTCGTTGTCTTGTTGGAACACCCATTTCAAGGGCATTTCCTCTTCAGCATAAGGCAGCATGACCTCTTCAAGTATTCTGATGTATTCAATCTGATCCATGATCCCTGGTATGCGATAAATAGGCCCAACACCGTAGTATGAGAAACATCCCCATATCATGATGCTTGCACCACCATGCTTCACTGTCTTCACAGTGTACTGTGGCTGAATTCAGTGTTTGGGGGTCGTCTGACAAACTGTCTCCGCCCACTAGACCCAAAAAGAACAATCTTACTTTCATCAGTCCACAAAATGTTGGGCCATTTCTCTTTAGGCCAGTCAATGTGCTCTTTGGGAAATTGTAACCTCTTCAGCACATGTCTTTTTTCCAACAGTGGGACTTTGCGGGGACTTCTTGCAGACAACTTGGCTTCACATAGGCGTCTTCTAATTGTAACAGTCCTCACAGGGAACGTCACACCTTCTTTCATCTTCCTGGAGCTGATTGTTGGCTGAGTCCGCGCCATTTTGGCTATTCTTCTATCCATTCCAATGGTAGTTTTTCGCTTTCTTCCACGTCTTTCAGGTTTCGGTTGCCATTTTAAAGCATTTATGATCATTTTAGCTGAGCAGCCGATCATTTTCTGCACTTCTTTATGTTTTCCCCTCTCCAATCAACTTTTCAATCAAGGTACGCTGTTCTTCTGAACAATGTCTGGAACGACCCATTTTCCTCAGAATTTCAGAGAGAAATGTACTGTAACCAGCATGTACAACATTTGCTGCCTTCCTTCCTTAAATAAGGGCAATAATTGCCACCTGTTTTTCAAAGAATGAATGACCTCACTAATAGAACTCCACACTGCTATTATTTTGAACATGTCCCTTTCAATGAGTGATTCAATGACACAGAATCAGCAGCATGCATGTCATGACTGTTGGGTCTGTTGGATTTCTATTACTCTACTACACCTGCTAGTAAATTATTTGACATATCATCTCTACCAAAAACAGTGATTGATCCGGTTAGTGATGTCTGACTGCGATTATTTTGAACACAACTGTATATATATATATATACAGTATATATATACAGTCATGGCCGAAATTGTTGGCACCCTTGATATTTCTCCAGGAAATCATGTATTTCTCACGAAACGTATTGCATTAACACATGTTTTGCTATACACATGTTTATTCCCTTTGTGTGTATTGGGACAAAACAAAAAAAGGGAGGAAAGAAAGCAAATTCGACATAATGTCACACAAACCTCCAAAAATGGGCTGGACAAAAGTATTGGCACCCTTTCACAACTGCGGATAAATAAGAATGTTACAAGCATGTGATGCTCCTGTAAACTCACCTGGGGCAAGTAACAGGTGTGGGCAATATAGAAATCACACCTGAAAGCAGATAAAAAGGAGAGACGTTCACTTAACCTTTGCATTGTGTGTCTGTCTGTGCCACACTAAGCATGGACAACAGAAAGAGGAGACGAGAACTGTCTGAGGACCTGAGAACCAAAATTGTGGCAAAATATCAACAATCTCAAGGTTACAAGTCCATCTCCAGAGAACTAGATTTGCCTTTGTCCACAGTGCGCAACATTATCAAGAAGTTTGCAACCCATGGCACTGTAGCTAATCTCCCTGGTCGTGGACGGATGAGGAAAATTGATGAAAGATTGCAACGCAGAATAGTCCGGATGGTGGATAAGCAGCCCCAAACATGTTCCAAAGACATTCAAGCTGTCCTGCAGGCTCAGGGAGCATCAGTGTCAGCGCGAACTATCCGTCGACATTTAAATGAAATGAAACGCTATGGCAGGAGACCCAGGAGGACCCCACTGCTGACACAGAGACATAAAAAAGCAAGACTACAGTTTGCCAAAATGTACTTGAGTAAGCCAAAAGCCTTCTGGGAAAACGTCTTGTGGACAGATGAGACCAAGATAGAGCTTTTCGGTAAAGCACATCATTCTACTGTTTACCGAAAACGGAATGAGGCCTACAAAGAACAAAACACAGTACCTACGGTAAAATATGGTGGAGGTTCAATGATGTTTTGGGGTTGTTTTGCTGCCTCTGGCACTGGGTGCCTTGACTGTGTGCAAGGCATCATGAAATCTGAGGATTACCAAAGGATTTTGGGTCGCACTGTAGGGCCCAGTGTCAGAAAGCTGGGTTTGCGTCCAAGATCCTGGGTCTTCCAGCAGGACAATGACCCCAAACATACGTCAAAAAGCACTCAGAAATGGATGGCAAAGAAGCGCTGGAGAGTTCTGAAGTGGCCAGCAATGAGCCCAGATCTAAATCCCATTGAACACCTGTGGAGAGATCTTAAAATTGCTGTTGGGAAAAGGTGTCCTTCCAATAAGAGAGACCTGGAGCTGTTTGCAAAGGAAGAGTGGTCCAAAATTCCGGGTGAGAGGTGTCAGAAGCTTATTGATGGTTATAGGAAGCGACTGATTTCAGTTATGTTTTCCAAAGGGTGTGCAACCAAATATTAAGTTAAGGGTGCCAATACTTTTGTCCAGCCCATTTTTGGGGTTTTGTGTGACATTATGTCATATTTGCTTTTCTGCCTCTGTTTTATATTTGTTCCAATACATACAAAGGGAATAAACATGTGTATAGCAAAACATGTGTTAATGCAATACCTTTTTTGTGTGAAATACTTGATTTTCAGGAAAAATATCAAGGGTGCCAACAATTTCGGCCATGACTGTATATATATATATATATATATATATATATACATATATATACTGCATGTTGAAATATGTTTTTATTACAAAATATATGAAAAATATATTACAAAAATACATTTAAAACATACTGCATGTCTTTAAAAATACAAAACTACATTTTTGGAATGCATTTACAAATATATGTAAAAATATATGTTAAAATTACTTTTTTATATGTTAAAAAAATCTGAAGAATATATTTTTAAAAAATATATTTTTTAAATATTTTTCATATATTTTGTAATATATAAAAAACTCATTTCAACATGCAGTATATGTATATATATATATATATATATATATATATATATATATATATATATATATATAAAAATATATTTTCAAATATATTGCATATGGCCAAAATTGTAGCATTTCAAATATATTTTTCTTCCATATGGGTTAAGCATTAGAGAAGAGCAGTGGGGTTGATTTGCTAAAGGCAAATCTACTGTGCACTTCAACTGCAGTTGCTCTAGAGCTTAGTAAATGACGTAAAGCTTCACTTTGCAAAGAATACCCAATCGCATGCAAGGAAAATAAAACAAATAGCATTTCTGGTTGCAATTGATTGGATGATAGAAATCAGCAGAGCTTCCCCTCATTTCACAGCTTCCCTTCAGATCTAAAGCAACTGCACTTGCAGTGCACAGACTATTTGCCTTTAGTAAATCAACCCATATGCAACCAGGAATATTATATGCAAGACCTAAAATCTTGACCGACGGAGGGGAACTTTATTTATTCCTGGTAAACCTAAATCCCTAGAGACAGTACAACACCCTCCATACAACCTCAGACCTTCATATTATACAATCTGTTTGTAACACTTTTTCTGTCACTTCTTGTAGGTTGGTTCAGGGAAGAAAACATGGAGTGCTTCATCAGACTTCGAAGCTCCAACTCAACCAATGAAGTTGGGCTGAATGAATCTGGAGCAATCGACAAACAATCCCAAACTCCTCAACAAGCAAACCCAGATGAAGCCTTGCATCAAAGGTTCTATAGCCTTTGGGTGGCGTTGCTAATTATCAACACATTTATCTTCCTGGCGGGCATAACATTGAACAGTTTGGCCATCTATGTATTCTGTTTTCGAACCAAAGCGAAGACCACCTCTGTTATTTACACCATCAACCTGGTGGTGACAGACCTCTTGGTGGGCCTCTCTCTACCAACACGAATCGTCATGTACTACAGTAATGTAGAGGCCTGTGAAACCTGCTACTTTGTTCACAGCTTCACGTACTTTGTAAACATGTACTGTAGTATTCTTTTCCTGACTTGCATCTGCGTTGATCGCTACATGGCCATTGTGCAAGTCGAAGCCTCACGCAGGTGGAGAAACCCCAACTATGCCAAATGCATCTGCATTATTATTTGGATATTTGCTGTGGTTGTTACTTTCACCATACTGACCACAACGATAAAACACAAACACTGTTGTCTTTTTCAGCTTTTCACGCTGACCGCCTTTGAGTACTTTGTTCCTCTGATAATTATCACTTTCTACACCCTGCGGATCATGTGGGCTTTGTCCAGGTCAACGCTAATGAACCAAAGCCGAGAGAGACGGATGAAGGCGGTACAGCTCCTCATAACGGTGCTGATCATCTTCACAGTTTGTTTCACCCCCATCCATGTTAGTCAAGTGGCCTTCTGTGCCGGCGGTGAGGTGTCTCAGGATGTCATCCTCATTGTGTACCACATCACAGTAACCTTGAGTAGCCTTAATAGTTGTATGGACCCCATCGTCTATTGTTTTGTCACCAACAACTTCCAATCCACCATGAGAAGTATCTTCAGGAAACAACGGCCAGAGCCAATCAGTACGGATATCTTCAGTCTACACAAGAACTCCAAAAGTTCGGGAACAGCTTTCTCGGCTATTTCAAATGCCATAGTGACCTTACCTTTACAAAACAGTAATATTATCTAGTGGGATGGTCACCTTCATTCATTGTTGGACATAGTGGTGGCCTGAGCACTGACCAGGCTAGAACAGATGTTCCTTAGCTTTGGCCACAAAACTGGTTGTAGGGAATCCAAAGTGTTCCCAGGCCTAGTAGGAGGTAATTTGAACTCTAACATTTAAAACTGTAGTCTATGAAAGGTTAGACAGAAGGCGCACTGTAGAAATGGCTGAGTTTTCAGTTTTAAAAAAGAATTTTCAGTTCCAAAAAAGTTCAAAAGATGCATTCCTATGAATATTCTGTTTGTACATACAGGTGTAAAAGGTGAAATGTAGTTCTTTCAAGATTTTTTGTCTTCTTTTTTTTTTTTCATATTGGTGATTAATTATGATATATGCACCCCTAAACATTTAAAACAAAACTGCAATAAATTATTTGTCCTTACTGAAAGATCTAGTGATGCATTTTATGAATCATTGTCTGGATTTAGGAAAAATAATATATTTTAGATCAGCCATTCCCAACCAAGGTTCCTCCAGATGTTGCTAGGGGTTCCTTGAACTGTAGCTGATCAACCTCTCATTTGATGGTATCTGCATAATTCTGGGGGTCAATGCTACTTGGTAGAGCCAGCTGCATGAACCTAAAGCTGTATGTAAGGGGGGCATTCTGACCACCACTGCAGGGGGAACATTCTTCAAACTTGCCACCAATGGAAGGGGGCAATTGTTTTCTCTTTTTTCTGAGACCTGAAAATTATTTCAAGGGTTCCTTTGTGGTAAAAAGGTTAAGAAAATCCATTCTAGCTGATATACTGTTGTACATTGGGAAATACTGGTTTGTAGTGCGGAAGCTACATTTTTTTTTTCCTAATGGACACCTGCTTAGTCACCTGAGGAGGAGGCACGGCCAAAAGAAGGCATAAAAATGCAAATTTCTGCACTTACCTGTGGGAGTTAGACTACAGGGAACACCATTAAAATGAATGTGGATAAAAATGAGCGTGGAAGTGTTGGGCCCCCCTCTGTTTTTCTTCCAGTCTGTGACTCTGCTGGGTAGATACACCGTCTCTATTTGTCTTGGTGACCATTGCCACCAACATAATCAGTAATAATAAACCCAAAATGTTCTAGTCATCATTAGAACAAGAGATGAAAGTAAATCTTCCTGCTCCTGTCCACTGCTCTGATGATAACTGTCTAAGAGGGGAGTTCCCTTGACTTTGTTGCATTTCCAGGAAAGGAAGTGACTGGTATTTTCTCCAATGGACCTTAAAAAATAAACTGACAGGTGTTGTAATCCTAAAAAGAAAAGTTTTGGCTATATATGCACATTCTGGTGGACCAATAATGCACTAGGATACCTTGTTATATAACATAGTCATGGGGCATATTATACAGTGTTGTAGGTGAGGGGTCATAATATTATGCAGGGGAAATTGAAGTGTCAATGGGTTTACATATGTTACTTTAGCAAGAAAAAATAAATCTGTTGACAGGTGTTTGTATAGTAATTCGTTTCCAAACGTCATGCTAACAGTTTGTTTGTCCCATGGTCTAGTCTGTCTGTAAGGATGGTTTGCTGTTTTTGCTGATCTTTGTGCTATGGGAGGGGGGGATCCTCTTATAATGTCTGCCAGCCATGGTTACGGTATTCAAGGGAGCTATGTAAAAAGTTAAAACGTATAGTGGTGATGCTTATGTTTTTGGCAAATGACCAATTACCAAGGAGTTAGGACCATGGGTTGGGAAAGAAAAACTTTTTAATACCTGGAGCAACCTTCTAGAATGGGTCCTGGCTCCTGGAAGGGTCTGATTTTTGGGGGTTCTTCCCTCATGAGATGTGAGAAGTTATGGAAAATGTTGCTGTTGCTAATGACTAACCCAGCTTGTAGGCAGGTGAAATCTCTTTTCTCCACTGCAGGTGGTGCTCAAACCATTGCGGCATTGCAGAGGGAGAGGAAGTCGGGGAACTTAGTCTTCTATGGTTTCCTGGGTCACTGGGAAAGCGTTGTCATCTGGTGGCCATCATGGGTCATGCAGAGTCTGTTTAAAACTCTGCCCCCGGGGCTTGGCATGCATTTGGACAGCACAGGGACAGCTTAGCTGTCTGCCAAGGAAAGTGAATAGTGGTAGGAAAAGGTTGCAGATTAGTATGGACAGGACAGGGACACTATCCTTCCTAGGAATACTCCCCATTGGGCTCAGACTGGCCAGGCCACATTCCACCCTCAGAGACAGAGAACCAGCTGAACTCTACATCATTGCACAGAACTGTGAGTGTTCCCAGCTGGGTACCTTCCTACCTTGACTGTATGTATCTTTGAGCCATTCCTTCAATACAAGTTTTGTTAATTGCAACTGGACTCGGTGTGTTCACTGCCACCACACCATGCTGCACCCACCCACTAGCTGCCTATAGTCCATTGCGCTGAGAACATTGAGTAACATTAGAACCTTCACTGACCCATTGCTACAGTGACATCCCTGAGTAGACAAAACACAGGAGCCTTTGCATTGTCAGAAGCTACTTAAGCTTGCTGTGAGTGAAGACCAACTTGGGGGACGTTTGAGCCTCCATCCAGGGACTGTTAGTTGTGAAATACCAAAGTCCTATAACAAGAAAACGTTAACAGAGCGTAACAGGAGGTGGTCCAGCGCGGTCCAGACATTGCTCACTTCCAACCTTGTTCCAGCTCTCTCTGTCCCCAGTCCAGTTCAGTCCTGGTTCAGTCATAAAAGTGCCAGGAATGGCCTGGATGGTATTTAGGCACTACCTTTTGAAGAAGTTGGTGCTGTGTCTTCAAACCAGCTACCCATGAGCAAGAGCTATGATCCCAACTATGCTCTGGTCTCCTGTCTCCACTCCCTAGCCCTCCTGTACCTCCTGGTAGGACAATTCCAAGGGCTGCAACGTGGTACCAATTACAGTGAAGAGGACCACTAGGGTTTCTGGCCAATTTCCATCATCAGGAACTCTGGTGAAGACCAACTGGTACTTAGATTCTGTGTCCGGGAGAGCTCACATCATCTGCCAGAGGGCATCATAACAGGTGTCAAGGTAAATGTTTGACTTTCTTCAGGAATGGCCTGGAGGGTATTTAGGCACTACCTTTTAAATAAGTTGGTGCTGTGTCTTCAAACCAGCTACCCATGAGCAAGAGCTACAGTGTTGAAGCCTGTTTCCTATTGTTGTTGATCTAGGTTTTTTGACTATTCTCTCATCTTCTGCTTTGTCCTTCACCTTCTTCTTTGCCGACCCAGACTGTCTGACTTCTCACTACTTGTCTCTTGCAAAGACCCGTACCTAAACTTGCCTACTCCTTCATCCCCAGTCTAGTTTACCGTCTACTTGTTGCTGACACAAACTGTCTGACTTCTGTATGCCTGCCAAGACCCCTGCTTGATACCAACTATGCTCTGGTCTCCTGTCTCCACTCTCTAACCCTCCTGTACCCTCGGTAGGACAATTCCAAGGGCTGCAACCTGGTACCAATTGCAGTGAAGAGGACCACTAGAGTTTCTGGCCAATTTCCATCGTCAGGAGCTCTGGTGAAGAACAACTGGTACTTAGATTCTGTGCCCGGGGGAGCTCACATCATCTGCCACAGGGTATCATAACAGGTGTCAAAGTAAATGTTTCACTTTCTTAATGCCAATATCCCCTTAGCTAATATTGTAAAAACCAACATTCAAAGGATAAACAGGGAGATATCTGTTTTTTGTTACAGATTTTTTTGTCATTCAGAAAGTTCAGGTTAAGTCCATGAAAAGACCCATCACAATACAACTGTGTATCACAGGTTTTCTTTCATATGCCACTTTTCATTCAACATTTTTTCAAGGATGCACATGCATTTAAGTGATAAGAATAATATAATATAAAAAAAAGCATATCATATCAGTTCCAGTGCTTACAAGATGTTTGTTTCTTTAACAGGTTATAATGTGCCCTTTTATGGTCTGAAACCAAGGAAGCTGTGATTGTCAAGGAAATGCTAAACCCAAGAAATAAATACAGGCAATGGTTGGGATCAGGGGCGGACTGACAACTCATGGGGCTCCCGGGCAATAGGGGATCATGGGGCCCCTGTGTCCTTGCCCACACTCAAACCACACCCAAAAAAACCTATGAAAGGTACCAGGGGCATCTCATGGGGCCCCCTACTGACCCCGGGCCCTCGGGCAGTGCCCGAGTTCCCAAATGGTCAGTCCGGCCCTGGTTGGGATTTAGTATTTAGATGGAATGTATCGTCCAGGTATGTAAATTTGGGACTCTGTGGGGGTTATTTACTAAAACTGGAGAGCGCAAAATCTGGTGCAGCTGCGCATGGGAGCCAATCAGCTTCCAGGTTTAAGGCTTGGTTCACACTGGATGAGATTTAAAACCGCGCATTTTGTTTGCGATTTCACCTCATTTTCAACTATTTCTTGCGTTTTCCATTGCATTTTGCAGTGCGATTTGAATTGTAGTCTATATGTGAAATCGCAACAAACTGAAGAAATAGAAATACAGTTGCAAGAAAAAGTATGTGAACCCCTTGGAATTACGTGGAGTTTTGCATGAATTGGGCATAAAATGTGCTCTGAACGTCATCTACGTCACAACAATAGAAGAACACAGTCTGCTGAACATAATACTACACAAATATTAGATGTTGCCATGGTTTAATTGCACATAACATTCACAGTGCAGGGAGGAAAAAGTATGTGAGGCCCTAGCTTAATGACTTCTCCCAGAGCTAATTGGAGCCAGGAGTGAGCCAACCTTGACTCCAATCAGTGTGATGATATTGGATGTGTTGCTGACAGCTGTCCTGCCCTTAAAAAACACACACCTGTTTTGGGTTTACTTGTTTTTAAGAAGCACTGTCTGATGTGAACCATGCCTCGCAGAAAAGAGCTCTCAGAAGACCTACGATCAAGAATTGTTGACTTGCATGAAGCTGGAAAGGGTTACAAAAGTATCTCCAAAAGCCTTGATGTTCATGTGTCCACGGTAAGACAGACTGTCTACAAATGGAGAAAGTTTAGCACTGTTGCTACTCTCCCTAGGCGTGGTCGTCCTGTAAAAATGACTGCAAGAGCACAGCGCAGAATGCTGCATGAGGTAAAGAAGAATCCCAGAGTGTCAGCTAAAGACCTACAGAAATCTCTGGCACATGCTAACATTTTTGTTGACACATCTACAATAAGGAAAACATTAAACAAGAATGGAGTACATGGGAGGACACCACGGAGGAAGCCATTGCTGTCCAAAAAGAATATTGCAGCACATTTGAAGTTTGCAAATGAGCACCTGGATGTTCCACAGCACTACTGGCAAAATATACTGTGGACAGATGAAACCAAGATTGAGTTGTTTGGGAAGAACACACAACACTATGTGTGGAGAAAAAAAGGCACAGCACACCAACATCAAAACCTCATCCCCACTGTAAAACATGGCGGAGGGAGCATCATGGTTTGGGGCTGCTTTGCTGCCTCAGGGCCTGGACGGATTGTTGTCATTGATGGGAAAATGAATTCCAGAGTTTATCAAGACATTTTGCAGGAAAACGTACGACCATCTGTCCGCCAACTGAAGCTCCGCAGAGGATGGGTGATGCAACAGGACAATGACCCAAAGCATACAAGTAATTCAACAAAACAATGGCTGCAACAGCACAGAATACGCCTTCTGGAGTGGCCCAGTCAGAGTCCTGACCTCAACCCGATTGAAATGCTGTGGCATGACCTTAAGAGAGCGATTCACACCAGACATCCCAAGAATATTGCTACACTGAAACAGTTTTGTGAAGAGGAGTGGTCCAAAATGACTCCAGATCGTTGTGCAGGTCTGATCTGCAACTACAGGAAACGTTTGGTTGAGGTTATTGCTGCCAAAGGAGGGTCAACCAGTTATTAAGTCCAAAGGTTCACATACTTTTTCCTCCCTGCACTGTGAATGTTTACATGTTATGTGCAATTAAACCATGGCAACATCTAATGTTTGTGTAGTATTATGTTCAGCAGACTGTGTTCTTCTATTGTTGTGACTTAGATGACGTTCAGAGCACATTTTATGCCCAATTCATGCAAAACTCCACGTAATCCCAAGGGGTTCACATACTTTTTCTTGCAACTGTACAAGAACTACTTTTGAAATTGCGCTGCAGCAAATCGCTTATGTTAAGTCACTCACATTCACATTCATTAGATCCGATTTTCAGGTACGATTTCAAATCGCACCTGAAATTGCGGCGGTGTGAACCAGGGGTTATTGCCAAAGTTTCATTGAACAAGCTGGCATTAGAACCTGATTGGCTACCATGCACATCTGCACCGGATTCTGAGTGCTCCAGTTTTAGTAAATCTCCCCAATGCCTTTTGAGTCTTCATGCACACTTGATGTTTTTATAGCGGCTGTTTTTGGCTTTTGACTTTTTTTCTATGGCCAGTAACCCCCTCCATCATGTTATCCTATGTATCCATGCACACATAGACTGGAATCAACGCTTTTTTGGCTGGAAAAAAAACCCAGTGGGTGTCTAGAGAAGTTTTTTAGCTGTAAAAACGCTCTAACGCTGAAAAATGCAGAAAAACGTGGCAAAACATGGTAAAACCGGCATTTTTGGAGATTTGTTTGACTAAAAAAAATATTTTTGGGGTGAAAAAAAATGCTAAAAAATGCAAACGTGAAAAAAGCCGCTAAACGTGGGAAATCGCCACTAAACGCTAATGCAAAAATGCGAAAAAAAATCTGAAAAACTCGCGTTTTTAACGTGACTATACACAGCTAACGTTACGAGAGCTATCAAAAGGTCCCGTGAGCATGAAGACTCCATGTCAAGAGAATATGTGAAAAATAAAAATTTGTAACACAAATCTATCTCTCAACCCCCCACCTCACCCCCTCGGTCTCCGCCCGAATCACACACCTGTTGAGCGACATATCAGACTGGATGTCGCTCCACTTCCTTAAACTGAACCTCTCCAAAACCGAGTTTCTTGTCTTCCCCCCCAGCCCGGACACCACCCCCCATTGACTTCTCCATCATGTCCAACAACGCCGCCATCAAACCCGCCCCGCAGGCCAGAGTACTTGGTGTCATTCTGGACTCCAGCCTATCCTTCCAGCCCCAAGTCCAATCTTTAACTAACTCATGCAGACTCCACCTCCGCAACATCGCCAAAATCCGCACGTTCCTAACCCCAGAAACCACTAAACAGCTCATCCACTCCCTCATCATATCACGACTCGACTACTGCAACTCCCTCCTCACTGGCCTGCCTCGCCGCTGGCTATCCCCGCTTCAGTCCATCCTGAATACGGCTGCCAGACTCATTCACCTTTCCAACCGCTCCATCTCCGCCACCCCCCTCTGCCAATCCCTCCACTGGCTTCTGATTGCACAACGGATCAAATTCAAAATCCTAACGCTGACGTACAAAGCCGTCCACCATACTGCCCCGAACTACATCACTGACCTAATATCAAAGTACCACCCAACACACACACTCCGCTCCTCACAAGACCTCCTTCTCTCTAGTTCCCTGGTCTCCTCCTCCCATGCCCGCCTCCAGGACTTCTCCAGGGCGTCACCCATCCTCTGGAACTCCCTGCCCCAACCCATCAGACTATCACCTACTCTCCTCTCCTTTAGGCGCACCCTGAAAACCCACCTCTTCAGGGAAGCCTACCCCACCCCCTGCTAACCTGCCGACCTCCTCCACTCTTCCTACCACTCCATCCCCCACAGCTATCTCCTCCTGTGCCACCATCCCCTCCCTCCTAGATTGTAAGCTCGAAAGAGCAGGGCCCTCAATCCCCTCATGTTTTGCATTGTATTGGTATTGTTCTGTCACATGTTCTGTCCCCCTTTGTAATGTACAGCGCTGAGCGAACTATTGGCGCTTTATAAATACTGTATAATAATAATAATAATTTATGTGTTAGTGTTTGATATCCACATGCCAACAAAAATCTTTTTTTTTCTCTTTTTAGTCTGTGCTAAGTCCTAGAACCTGTTTTGGGTATTATATTTACTTTCTTTCTGCAAGTTCATCCAAAAAAAAAAAAAAACTTAAAAAAATGACACCCAAAGGAACAAAACTCTTCATGGGAATTTCATGTTGTTCCCAGGCCTCGAAGGAGGTCATTTGAACTTTAGAATGCAATGTCTACCATTCTGTCACCAACAATGTCCATCATAAAAAGTATCTTCAGGAAACGTTGGCCAGAGCCAACCAGTATGGATATCTCAAGTCTACACAAGAACTCAAAAAGTTTGGGAACAGCTTTTGTGGCTGTTTGAAATCCATAGTGACCTTACCTGTACAGAACAGTAATACTGCCTACTGGGTTAGTCACCATCATTTGTTGTTGGACAATAAATTATAATTTTGTGGATTGTTTGCTTTTTTATTATTGAAAAAAATAAAAACAATTGCACAGTCATTGGTGGTCAGTTACGCCTGTTTAACCCAACCCTAAAGAAACTGAACTCATTGTCACTGGTAGTAAATGTATTTCTATGGACTAGCGGATGTAAACGGATGATCATCTGTTTAGATCCATTAACCACTTGCTCTCCGGAGGATTTACCTCCCTTCCTGACCAGGCCATTTTTTGCATTACGGCACTGCGTTACTTTAACTGACAATTGCGCGGTCATGCAGCGCTGCACCCAAATGAAATTTACGTCCTTTTTTTCTCCATGAATAGAGCTTCTTTCAGTGGTTTTTGATCGCCTGTGCGTTTTTTATTTTTTGCGCTATAAGCAAAAAAAGACCAACAATTTTGAGAAAAAAACAATATTTTGGAATTTTTGCTATTAAACATATCTGATAAAAAAAATTTAAAAAATCTAATTTTGTCATAAATTTACACCAAAATGTATTCTGCTCCATGTCTTTGCTAAAATAAAAATCCCAATAGTGTAAATGAACTGGTTTACGTGAAAGTTATAGCGTTTACAAATGGCGGTATAGATAATGGGATTTTTTTTCTCTACTAGTAATGGTGGCGATCAGCAACTTATAGCGGGACTGCAGCATTCTGACACTGGGGGGGAACTAACTTGGTTTCAAGGACACCCCAGTGACACCAATACAGTGATCAGTGCTACAAAAAAAAGTACTGACACTGTACTAATGGCACTGGGTAGGAAGGGGTTAACATGAGGGGCGATCAAAGGGTTAACTGTGTGCTGGGAGTGTTTTACTAGGGGGCAGGGGGTGTGTGCTTCACTGTAATCACACTGATCGGGATGGCTGTACTGTGCAGTGTGCTCGAGCTGACAGGGAGGAAGATTGTTTGTAAACAAAACAATCTTCCTGCCCGTTGGTGATTGTCGGTAATCACCAGGCACTGGCGGGTAATTACCGAGCGGGACCCGGTGATTGACATCCGTGGCCGCAAACGCCCCCTACCCGGAAATGCAAAATGACGTGTATATATACGTGATTCTGTGCACAGGTGCTGCCCTGTAGCAGTATATCTGCTATAGGGCGGTATATAAGCAGTTAATGTCCGCATCCATTAACTTCCTGTTTTTTTGAACGAAAGAAACCCCTATTTTTCTTCTGTAAAAAAAAAATGGACGAAAACACAACTGATGAAAAAACTAATGTAAACTGATGAAAAATAGATGTAAACTGATGAAAAACGGATGTAAACTGATGAAAAAATGAATGTAAACTGATAAAAAAACGATTGTAAACTGCTGAAAAACGGATGTAAACTGATGAAAAAATAAAGTAAACTGCTGAAAAACGGATGTAAACTGATGAAAAAGACTAATGTAAACTAATGAAAAAAACTAATGTAAACTGATTAAAAACGGATGTAAACTGATGGAAAACAGATGTAAACTGATGAAAAAAATGAATGTAAACTGATGAAAAAACTCATGTAAACTGCTAAAAAACGGATGTAAACTGATGAAAAAACGAATGTAAACTGCTGAAAAACGGATGTAAACTGATGAAAAAAATGAATGCAACCTGATGAAAAAAACTAATGTAAACTGCTAAAAAACGGATGTAAATTGATGAAAAAACTAATGTAAACTGCTGAAAAAAAGATATAAACTGATGAAAAAACTAATGTAAACTGATGAAAAAAACGAATGTAAACTGATTAAAAACAGATGTAAACTGATGAAAAAACGAATGTAAACTGATGAAAAACGGATGAAAACTGATGAAAAACGGATGTAAACTGATGAAAAACGGATGTAAACTGATGAAAAACGGATGTAAACTGATGTAGTAAATGTATTTCTATGGACTAGCGGATGTAAACGGATGATCATCTGTTTGTAAACTGATGATGATCTAATGTAAACTGATGAAAAACGGATGTAAACTGATAAAAATCGGATGTAAACTGATGAAGAAAATAATGTAAACTGATGAAAAACAGATGTAAACTGATGAAAAACAAATGTAAACTGATGAAGAAAATAATGTAAACTGATGAAAAAAACTAATGTAAACGAATGAAATAGACGAATGTAAACTGATTAAAAACGGATGGAAACTGATGGAAAACAGATGTAAACTGATGAAAAAAAATTAATGTAAACTGATGAAAAAACTCATGTAAACTGCTAAAAAACGGATGTAAACTGATGAAAAAACGAATGTAAACTGCTGAAAAACGGATGTAAACTGATGAAAAAAATGAATGCAACCTGATGAAAAAAACTAATGTAAACTGCTAAAAAACGGATGTAAATTGATGAAAAAAACTAATGTAAACTGCTGAAAAAGAGATATAAACTGATGAAAAAACTAATGTAAACTGATGAAAAAAATGAATGTAAACTGATTAAAAACAGATGTAAACTGATGAAAAAACGAATGTAAACTGATGAAAAACTGATGAAAACTGATGAAAAACGGATGTAAACTGATGAAAAACGGATGTAAACTGATGTAGTAAATGTATTTCTATGGACTAGCGGATGTAAACGGATGATCATCTGTTTGTAAACTGATGATGATCTAATGTAAACTGATGAAAAACGGATGTAAACTGATGAAAAACAAATGTAAACTGATGAAGAAAATAATGTAAACTGATGAAAAACGGATGTAAACTGATGAAAAACAAATGTAAACTGATGAAGAAAATAATGTAAACTGATGAAAAACAGATGTAAACTGATCATTATTTCTTTGAAAAAAACGTGACTGAACTGATGAAAAAAACGGAATGCCCGTGTGTGAGGACCCTAAAAATGGAGCACTTGTTGCGGGGGATGCTTCTAATTTGATTTCCAGCTGGTTGCAGGATCTGGAGAAAGCACAGAGCCAATCACACAAACAAGAAACAAGAATATCTGAGGATGTCCTGTATCCAAGCGATGCACAGTCGTCCAAATTACAAAGAAACAACTTTTACATTCCATGGCAGCCTTTTAAAAGCATAACAGCCACAGATTGAAATGTTGTGATTTTAATTAATTAGAAATAGAAAGTAACTTGTGTAGCTATAACATAGTACTGTATATATACATTTTTTTTTGCAAATGCTTCTGTTTATCTTTTACCTACAGGTAAACCTATCACAAGGCTTGCTTGTAGGTACATCGTTTAGGAGACATTTACTTGTGAAGCCACCAGTGACGTCACCAGTGCATGCACTCTGAAGGAATGGCATACCAGTGCTGAAAAACAGTGACGTCCCCGTGCATGCACGGGAATGACGTCATCGCAGCTCATCCATTCAAAGGACGGGAGCCCAAGAACCCTGATGGAAGACCAGGTGAGGATGGAAGCCCTGTCAGCGGTGACAGCGTGCCGATGGAGGGCTTCATAAATGGCAAGTTTCACACAATCTGCTAGCATGCGATGCACACCTGCACATTATAACATTGCCTTGCGGGAGGAAAAGTTTTTCCTTTTTTCTCCACGAGTTTAAGTGGAGTTTTAGATAAATGGCTAATATTTGCCACAGATGTCATATGGCCCCGGATGTCAAACACCCAGTGAAATGGGAGGACAGGGTAGGAGGAGCTCAGAGATTACTGGGAGGACAGGGTAGGAGGAGCTCAGAGATTACTGGGAGGACAGGGTAGGAGGAGCTCAGAGATTACTGGGAGGACAGGGTAGGAGGAGCTCAGAGATTACTGGGAGGACAGGGTAGGAGGAGCTCAGAGATTACTGGGAGGACAGGGTAGGAGGAGCTCAGAGATTACTGGTAGGACAGGGTAGGAGGAGCTCAGAGATTACTGGGAGGACAGGGTAGGAGGAGCTCAGAGATTACTGGGAGGACAGGGTAGGAGGAGCTCAGAGATTACTGGGAGGACAGGGTAGGAGGAGCTCAGAGATTACTGCGAGGACAGGGTAGGAGGAGCTCAGAGATTACTGGGAGGACAGGGTAGGAGGAGCTCAGAGATTACTGGGAGGACAGGGTAGGAGGAGCTTAGAGATTACTGGGAGGACAGGGTAGGAGGAGCTTAGAGATTACTGGGAGGACAGGGTAGGAGGAGCTCAGAGATTACTGACAGAATGAGCAAGGAGGAAATTAATCAATTATCACCTTCACCTTGTACAGTCCATGTGTCTGAGGGTCTCCCAACCTTTTATTGGGAAGGGAGGGGGATTTACACAGTCCCATCCAGGGGTGGACTGACAGCTCATGGGGCCCACGGGCAATAGGGGATCATGGGGCCCCTGTATCCTTGCCC
Source organism: Staurois parvus (assembly GCF_062004578.1). Classification (NCBI taxonomy): domain Eukaryota; kingdom Metazoa; phylum Chordata; class Amphibia; order Anura; family Ranidae; genus Staurois; species Staurois parvus. Next base: position 538,599 of record NW_028318281.1, read on the forward strand.
AAACTCAAAAAAGCCTATGAAAAAGGTACCATTGGCATCTCATGGGGCCCCCTACTGACCCCGGGCCCTCGGGCAGTGCCCGAGTTTCCAAATGGTCAATCCGCCCCTGGTCCCATCATTACTGGTGAAAATTAAAAATTATGTTCAATCAGATCAGCCTTCCAAAAAAATAATATTTTGGTTACAGATGTTGTAGATCACTCAATGTGAGATCTAGGATTTTGTCACTTATGGGCTCAGAGCTGTCACCCCCCCCTCCAGCTACTGTAGCTGGGGAAGCAGCTAATCAACCCAATGTGTGCTTTATTAGCTGCAGTGGACAGCCCTTGATGTTTCCGAAAAGAGAATCATCACCTGCCCAATTCTATCACAGAGGTGGCTTGTTAGTCCCCTTGTAATAGCAATAAAGTTTAATTAAAAAAAAAATGATAAAAAGTAATTCAAAATGATGAAAATAATTAAACTAATTAAGATCATTTAAAAAAATGTAAAAGCACTGCTCCGCAGACATACCCGAATGCAAATGCGCATGTAGGGTGCGCACATGCATGCAAATGGAAATTGTGCCACACATGTGAGGTGTCATCGTGAATGTCGGCGTGAGAGCAGTAACATACCTCCCATTTTTTTGAAATGATAAAGAGGGACACTTTTTAGCACACAGTTTGCAGGCAAAAAACACAGACCTGGTAACACTGACCACAAAGATCTAATATGCAGAAAATGACTGGCTAAACCACACAAGTGCTTTCTTAACCTTCCTAACGGTATTCCCGAGTGTAGTTCGGGGTAAAATTTGAGTACCAAAAGCGGTAACCCCGAGCTACACTTGGGCTTACCATGCGGCGTTGCTCAGGGAGTCCCTGCAGCACTTACCTTGTCCTTCGCTCCCGCGATGTGTCCCCTGCAGCGTCCCCGGCCATCTCCTCCGGCCGATGCCGGCATCTGGCTTCCGTGTTCCGGTCCCTGTGACGTCGGGACGTACGGGCGCTGGAACTGGCGGCAAATTTGAAATTTTTAAAAAATGTAATTTTTTAAAAAAATGATTATCACATAGTAAAACATTGCTGTTTCAATGCATTTCACATACATTTTGTCCCGAGTGCTTTGTCCGGCGCCCTGCCTGCATTTTTACTGTTCTTTCTGCCTGGAAACTGAGAAACGTCCATGACGTCCAAAAAGCGCCCCTTTACGTCAAAAGCGGTTTTAGACCGGCTAGAGAACAGCGATAGTAAATCAGAACCACTTGCAGAATTGAGTGATAATGATTTGTGGGGAAATTCCTCATCAGACACTGAAAACGATTCTGCGACTTTGCTCAGCGATGTGCGAACTTGGCGCTATATTTCACATTTCAGTGTTTTTGGTTTGATTACATTATTGAATTAAATTTATTATTATTATATTATTATTTTTTATGATTATTTATTAAATTATAATTTATGATTTCGTGTTTAAAATTTTATCCTACCCGGGATGTTTACTAGACTCTTGTTCAGACAGATTTCAGTGAGTTATTCCTAAAAATTACAGCCTACAATAAAAAAACTACATATTTCCATGCAAAAAAATGGTACCTCTTTCAGCACAAAAAATCGGAAAGAATCATACCGCCGAGGAGGTTAAATTCTATTTTTTTGCCCCTCTAGCCTATGTAAAGAGGCCAACCACAGGACTGTACTGTATGGCAATATGAGGACCTGTGTGGAAGGGCCAACCATAAGAACGCATTCTATGGCAGTATTATTATTAGTATTATACAGGATTTATATGGAGCCAACAACTTGCTCAGCGCTTAACAATATAACGGGAGACAATACAGCAACAATACAGTTCAATACAAGAGGGATAGGAGGGACTGATCCTGGGAGCTTACAATCTAAGAGGGAGGGGCTAGTGGTACAAAAGGTAATAACTGTGGGGGATGGGGAATAGAAGATTCACTTATTAGCTGAAGGGAGGATAGGCTTTCCTGAAGAGATAGGTTTTCAGAGATCGCCTAAAAGTGGGCAGAGTAGGTGATAGATGGATAGATTGGGGTATAGAGTTCCAGAGGATAGGGGAAGCTCTGGAGAAGTCCTGGAGACGAGCATGGGAGGAGGAGACAAGGGAGCTAGAGAGCAGGAGGTTTTGGTGATATTTGGGGACACGATTGGTGATGTAATATGGGGTGGAGTTATACATGGCTTTATATGTTATTGTTAATGTTTTGAATTTTATTTGTTGGGCAATGGGATGCCAGTGGAGGGATTGGCAGAGAGGGGTGGAGGACACTGAGTGGAGGCCAGTGAAGGGATTGGCAGAGAGGGGTGGAGGACACTGAGTGGAGGCCAGTGAAGGGATTGGCAGAGAGGGGTGGAGGACACTGAGTGGAGGCCAGTGAAGGGATTGGCAGAGAGGGGTGGAGGACACTGAATGGAGGCCAGTGGAGGGATTGGCAGAGAGGGCTGGAGGACACAGAACGGTTGGCAAGGTAGATGAGTCTGGCAGCAGCATTCATGATAGACTGAAGAGGGGATAGCCTGCGATGAGGTCGGCCAATGAGGAGGGAGTTACAATAGTCAAGGCGAGATATAACAAGGGAGTGAATAAGTTGCTTAGTGGTTTCCGAGGTTAGGAACGGGTGTATCTTGGAGACGTTGAGGAGGTGAAGTCTACAAGATTTGGAAAGAGATTGGATTTGGGGCTAAAAGGACAGATGGGAGTCTAGGATTACACCTAGCACCCTGGCATGAGGAGAGGGACTGATAGTTGTAGTATTGATCTTGATGAAGAAGTCAGGGGAGGGGGCACAGGCTGGGGGGAATACTAAGAGTTCCGTTTTGGAGGAGACTGAAGGGGTGAGGTGAGGAGTAGACAGATAGATTTGTGTGTCATCAGCATAGAGATGGTGCTTGAAGTCATGGTAGTTTATCAAATGACCAAGGGAGGAGGTGTAGATGGAGAAGAGAAGGAGTCCAAGGACAGAACCTTGAGGTACCCCTACAGAAAGAGGAAATGGAGAGGAGGAGACAGAGTTATAGGTAACACTGAAGGAGCACTGTGATAGGTAGGAGGAGAACCAGGAGAGAGCAGTCTCGGAGGCCAAGAGAGTGGAGTTTTTTTGAGAAGAAGGGGATGGTAAACAGTATCAAAAGCCACAGACAGGTCAAGTAGTAAGAGTACGGAGTAGTGGCCATTGGTTTTAGCAGTTAGTAAATCATTAGTGAGTTTTAGTAGGCCAGTTTCAGTAGAGCAGAATGAGCGAAAGCCAGACTGTAAAGGGTCAAGAAGGTTGTTGTCAGTGAGGTGGGAGGTCAGGCGATTGTAAACTAAGCGTTCTAAAAGTTTCGAGATAAACGGGAACAGGGAGATGGGTCTTAAGTTGTTCAGGTTGGTGGGGTCCAGGGAGGGCTTTTTAAGTATGAGAGTGATTTGTGCAAGCTCTAGAAGGGTGGGGAAGGCACCATTAGAGAGGGAGAGATTGAAGATGTGAGTGAGCATAGGACAGAAGAAGAGGGTGACCGTAGTAGTTGAGAGGGGACAGGATCCAGGGGGCAGGTGGTGAGATGGGCTTCTGAGAAAACCTTAGTGACCTCTTCGGTAGTAGCAAGGTCAAAAGAGGAAAGTGTTGAGGGAGGTTTAGTGCAAGGTATGCTAAGTGGGATGGATGTCTGTGCAGTGGTGATGTCCCCACGAATTGCATCAATCTGGTTTTTGAAATGATTGGCAATCTCGTAAGCAGTGAGTGAGTTACTGGTTACTGGGTGGAAGTGGAGGAAGTAGAGAGTTAAAAGTAGAGAAGAGATGACGAGGACAGGATGAAAAGGTATTAATAAGAGTGACAAAGTAGGCTTGTTTGGCAGCATGGAGGGAGGAATTGTGTGTTAAGAAAACAGATTTATATCGAGTGAATGCTTGCTGAGATTTGGTTTTACGCCACAGACCCTCCAGTGCACGGCTATATCTCTTAAGACTTCTGGTGTCGTCAGTCTGCCACGATTGTAATGGTCGGGGCCTGATACTTCGTGTAGTTAGAGGAGAAAGTGAGTCTAATGTGGATGAAAGTGAACTGTTATAGACAGCAGTGGCCAGGTCAGGGCAGGACAGGGGAGAGATTCTGTCATAGAGGCGTTCAGTTGCAGAGTAGAGAAGAGAAGGGTTCAAGTTGTGAAGGTTTCTGCGGGTAATTGTTTGCTGCTTGGAGGGATAAGTGTTTGAAGACGAGGACACTGTGAAGGTGATGAGATTGTGATCAGAGAGAGGAAAGGGGGTGTTTGTGAGGTTGTGGGGAGTGCAAAGATGGGAAAAAACAAGGTCTAGGGTATTCCCATCAGAATGAATGGAGGACTGTGTCCATTGTGTTAGGGCAAATGATGAGGTTATGTGGAAGAGTTGGGATGTAGCCGGGTTGTTCACATTAATGGGGATGTTAAAGTCTCCGAGAATGATAGTGGGAATTTCTGAGGAGAGAAAGTAGGGTAGCCAGGTGGAGAAGTCATCAAGAAAGCACGACACCGGTCCAGGAGGTCAATAGATCACTGTAATCCTCCGAGAAATGGGAGAAAACAACCGAATGCAGTGAGTCTCGAAAGAAGAGAAGGATAGAGAGGGAGGTGTAGGGAGGATTTCAAAGGTGCTCAGTGGGGATAGAAGCAAACCAACTCCACCTCCTTTCCAACCACTGGGTCTGGGTGAGTGGGTCCAGATGAGGCCTCCATAGGAAAGTGCTGCGGGAGAAGCAGAATCTGATGCTTGAAGCCAGGTTTATGTAATTGCTAGTAGGTTAGGAGTGGAGACAAAAAGGTAATGGACGGAGGTGAGCTTATTACAGACAGAGCGGGCATTCTAGAGAGCACATGAAAAAGGGAGGGTGGTTTTTAGGACCATGGGGATAGAGATTAAATTGAGTGGATTGCGGCTATTCCTGGAGGAAGGAGGGTGCCTGGTGTGGGGGTGATATACTGGAGAACCAAGGTTTGTACCTATGTGGAGGGGCCAAACACAGGAACACGCTCTCTGTCAGTATAGAACCTCTGTGGAGGGGCCAACCACAGGACTGTACTGTATGTCAATATGAGGACCTGTCTGGAGAGGCCAACCATAGGAACACATTCTATGGCAGTATTAGGACCTATGTAGAGGAGCCAACCACAGGACTGTACTCTATGACAAAAGGAGGACCTGTGTGGAGGGGCCAACGATCGGAATGCATTCTATGGCAGTACTAGGACCTATGTGGAGGGGCTAACCACAGGACCGCACTCTAAGGCAATTTGAGGGCCTGTGTAGAGGAGCCAACCACAGGACTGCACCATATGGCAGTATTAGGAGCTGTGTAGAGGGGCCAACCATAAGACCACACTCTATGGCAGTATGAGGACCTGTGTAGAGGGTCCAACCACAGAACCTCGCTCTATGGCAATATTAAGATTTGTTTAGAAGGACCAACCACAGGACTGCACCCTATGGCAATATGAGGGCCTGTGCAGAGGAGCCAATCACAGGACTGAACCATATGGCAGCATTAGGATCTGTGTAGAGGGGTCAACCATGAGACCACACTCTGTGGCAGTATGAGGACCTGTGTAGAGGGACCAACCATAGGAACACATTCTATGGCAGTATGAGGATCTGTGTAACAGGATCAACCACAGGACTGCACTGTATGGCAGTATGAGGACCTGTTTAGAGGGACCAACCACAGAACCTCACTCTATGGCAATATTAGGACCTATGTAGAGAAGTTAATCACAGCACTGCACTCAATGGCAGTTATTAAGACCTGTGGAGAATCACCAACCACAGGACCACACCCTATAGCAGTATTAGGACCTATGTAGAGGGATCAACTACAGGATCTCACTCTATGGAAATATTAGGACCTGTGCAGTTGGGCCAATCACAGGACTGCACACTATGGCAGTATTAGGACCTATGTAGAGGAACCAATAACAGGACTGCACTATATGCCAGTATTAGGACCTATGTAGATGGACCAACCACAGGACCTGCCCCCTATGGCAGTATGAGGACCTGTGTAGAGGGACCAACCACAAAACCTCATGCTATGGCAATATTAGGACCTGTGTAGAGGGGCCAACCAATGAACCTCACTCTATGGCAATATTAGGACCTGTGTAGAGGAACCAACCACAGGACCGCACCCTATGCAGTAATAAGACCTATGTAGAGTAGCAAATCACAGGACTGCACTCAATGGCAGTATTAGGACCTGTGTAGGGGGGAATCTGTGGATGTTATCACACCAGATCTGTATTTAATCCCATACAAATCTATGGGAACGCAAAAGCAGCTGGAAGCAGGCCAGATGCAAATCTGGAGGTCAGCTGCACCTCTCAGTGAATTTTCAATGATCTCAGAAGCATCACAAACCGGATGCTAAACTCCAGCTGCATCTGCCTACCAAAGCCAACTGTCGACACAGACCAACCAAAGCAGGAAAGAAGAGGGAATCCTTCCAATTGACAGAATCCCTAGTTGTCACCAGAATGAGTGTCCCCCAATGGCAGATTTCCCCACTAGATAACCTGAAATTCAAGGTTTTCTTTCAGTGATAACAGTAAACAGGACAAATAGTTTGTGTCTCCCTAAAGCTGCATTCACACTGGAGCATTTTGCAGGTCGAAGCTCCAAAAAACCTCAAAGTTAAAAAATAAATTGTTCTCTATGGTGCCTGTTCACTCCTGATCGCACGAACAGGCACCATAGAGAACAATTGATTTTTTAGGCTTGAGCGTTTTTGGAGTAGGGTTGCCACCTTATCCCTTTAAACCCGAACACATATTAATGACACCAGTTCTGGGGCTAATTTATTACAGATAAGGCGCTATGTGAGTTTAATTACCATCACAGAACCGGTGTCATTAATATGTGTTCAGGTGGCAATCCTACTCCAAAATTGCTCAAACGTGTGAATGCAGCCTAACGGGGGGGGGGAGGGGGGGGCACAGGCATGCACAAAAAAACCTGAGAGTTGTTGTAATCCCACTTCAGTCTACCAAAAACAAAAATAAAAGTCTGACCTGTATGAGGTCCAGGTCCAGGCTGGCCAGAAACAGGTCATTGGATCCCCCAGCAGAAAGCATCTCCAGCTGATGGCCTTCAGACTGAGGACATCTAGTGGCAGAATGCAAGTACTGTGGGGGCTAGAAACTGAATACTGCAAACAAAAACGACTTTTATTAATTTAACCCCTCGCCCTCCTGAGGATCCCCCCCCCCCCCCTTCCTGACCAGGCCATTTTTTGCATTAAAGCTCTGCGTTACTTTAACTGACAATTGCGCTGTCATTCAACGCCACACCCAGATTAAATTTACGTCCTTTATTTCCCACAAATTGAGCTTTCTTTTGGTGGTATTTGATCCCCTCTGCGGTTTTTTATTTTTTGCGCTATAAACAAAAAAAGACCCACAATTTTGAGAAAAAAACCCAATATTTTGGACTTTTTGCTATTAAACATGTCCAGTAAAAAAAATTTAAAAAAAAATCAAATTTCATCATAAATATAGGCCAAAATGTATTCTGCTCCATGTCTTTGCTAAAACAAAATCCCAATATGTGTAAATTAATTGGTTTACTTGAAAGTTCTAGCGTTTACAAATGGCGGTATAGATACTGGGATTTTTTTTCCCTACTAGTAATGGTGGGGATCAGCAACTTTTAGTGGGACTGCGGCGGGCATTCGGACACTGGGGGGGGAACTAACTTGGTGTCACTGACATCCCCAGTGACACCAATACAGTGATCAATGCTAAAAAACAGCACTGGCACTGTACTAATGGCACTGGGCAGGAAGGGGTTAACATCTGGTGTGATCAAAGGGTTAACTGTGTGCTGGGAGTGTTTTACTAGGGGGCGTTGGGGGGGGTGCACACTGTGTAAGCACACTGATCTGGATGGCTGTACTGTGCAGTGTGCCTGAGCTGACAGGGAGGAAGACTATGTAAACGAAACAGTGTTCCTCTCCACCGATGATTGTCGGCAATCACCGGGCGCCAGCGGGTAATCACCGGCCGGGACCCGCTGATTGACATCCGAAGCTGCGAACGGCGGCGTGGGTAGGGTACGCGCCTCCTACCCGGAAATGCAAAATCACACACATGTACGTGATTTTGCGCACCCGTACCGCCGTGTAGCAGTGTTTCTACTATACAGTGGCGGGGAAGCAATTAATCTTTCAGCGCGCTATTATCCTTATGCTATTTATTGTCTGGAGTTTTTCTCTAAGTGGCCGGTCACACTGATGTAATTTCAGGTGCGATTTGCAAATTGAAATGACACCTGAAATCGCATCTAATGAATATGAAGGTCAGTGTCTTAACACGTACAATTTGCTGCGGTGCGATTTCTAAAGTAGTTCTTGCATGACTTTTTCTGCAGTTTTGTTGCGATTTCACATACATAAATTTGAATGGAAATAGCACTGAAAATCGCAAGAAATCCTTGAAAATCTTCACAAGTAGCAATAAAGTCTTCAGAAATTGCACACAAATTGCGTGTTTTTAAACCGTAGCGGTGTGCCCGGTGACTACGTGCCCAGTAACACCTGTGCAAGTTCAGGTGCGATTTGCATATTGAAATCGCATCTAATGAATGTAAATGTCAGCGTCTTAACACGTGCGATTTGCTGCAGCGCAATTTCTAAAGTAGTTCTTGCATGACCTTTTCTGCAGTTTTGTTGCGATTTCACATACATAGAATAGAATGGAAATAGCACTGAAAATCGCAAGAAATCGTTGAAAATCTTCACAAGTAACAATAAAGTTTTCAGACATCGTGCTGAAATTGCACACAAATCGGTCGATTTCAAATCGCAGCAGTGTGACCAGGGGCAGACTGACAACTCATGGGGCCCTGGGCAATAGGGGATCATGGGGCCCCTGTGTCCTCGTCCACACTCAAACCACACCCAAAAAAGCCTATGAAAGGTACCAGGGGCATCTCATGGGGCCCCCTACTGACCCCGAGCCCTCGGGCACTGCCCAAGATCCCAAACGGTCAGTCCGCCCCTGGGTGTGACCGGTGACTATCAGGATGATTCGGAGGCCACGTGTATTTTCAGAAGGACATCAGCAATGACAGCCTGTATGCAGGTTTCCCTGTAAGATGTTTTTCCAGCGACTCCAGGATGGGCGGCTGCGTTTCAGCACTCTGTATGTGATGGAGTCTCAGGGGATCCTGTATCTTCTATTGTATCTTGTGTCTTCAGCTGCTTGAAAAAATCAATTTCCCATTCAAGCACTGATTGTCAATTAGGCTAGGTTAACATCTCTGCGTTCCGGCGGTCCGCGTTTTGCGAGTCCATTCATTTGAATGGACTCCCGTGCCCCGGGACACGCAGGGAAGAAGTCCCTGCACTTCTTTGGAAAACGCAGCCAAGGTTCCCAGTACAATTTCCAGTGCGGGCGGCGTGCCATTAGAACTAATGGCACCCAGCCGCAGGTCCGCATTCTTCTGTGCAGGTGGTGCAGCTGCACGGATTTTTGTGCGGATCCGCAGCGGCACCACCCGCACAGATGTGAACCGGGGGGTTAATGAATTTTAGTCACCGGTCACACCGCTGCGATTTAAAATTGCGCAATTTGTGTGCAATTTCAGCGTGATTTCTGAAGACTTTATTGTAAAGATTTTCAAGGATTTCTTGCGATTTGCAGTGCGATTTCCATTATATTCTACGTATTTGAAATCCCAACAAAACTGCTGAAAAAGTCACGCAAGAACTACTTTAGAAATGCAGCAAATCGCAAATGTTAAGACACCGACATTCACAATCATTAGATGCGATTTCAATTTGCAAATCTCACCGACGTGACCGGGCAATTAACCTAAAACTGAACTCCAGGCAAAACACAACTTCAATTTAAATATATTCCGCAGTGGATATGAATCTACTTTGTGCCATTGCAAATCCAGATGTTACCTTGTCAAAGTGGATGTGACATCACTGGACTGTACATGGCCTGTGCAGAGAGCAGAGATGTGGAGATCTACAGGAGGGGGCGGAGACAAGACCAGTCACCCTGCACAAGGAGAGAGAACAGCAGTGAGCGGTCTTTATTACAGGAAGTTAAAGTCTCCCACTGGATGACTGCCCAGATCTGGAAGAAATACCTAAAGCACGCCAAGATTCTGGAAGAATACAGATGAGGGATGTATCCATACACTATTTACTTGTCCTGGAGTTCAGCTTTAAAAGCCCGAAGAGAATGAAGCAACAAGAAAACAATTCAGACACAACAGGAGGGTGTATAGAAGATGACCGGTCAGATCTGAAAACCTGGGACCTGTCCACAGACAACAATTTCAGGGGGGGCTGCTAACAAACCTGGATGAACAAATAGGAGTCTGATGTGGGCAGCACTGTGGCTAAGTGGTTAGCACTTCCGTCTGGCAGTACTCGGGTCGTTGGTTCGAATCCCAACCATGGCACCACCTGCCTGGAGTTTGCATGTTCTCCCTATGCCTGCGTGGGCTTCCTCCAGGTACTCCAGTTTCCTCCCACACTCCAAAGACATGCTGGTAGGTGAATTGGCTCCTGTCTAAATTGTCCCTAGTATGTGTGTGTATGAATGTGAGTTAGGGACCTTAGATTGTACACCCCTTGAGGGTTAGGGACTGATGTGAATGTACAATATATATGTAAAGTGCGGCATAAATTGACGGCGATATATAAGTACCTGAAATAAATCAATTGTCAAATTAAAGAAAAAACAGAGCAAATTAATCCCCACTGGGCAACATTGGAGGACTATTATTAAATTGACCACTAGATGGTGATGTAGTCACACAGGACTTTTAGGGCTCATTTAAACTTGTGTTAACCCTCTAAAGAGCATTATGCAGTGGATCACTTTGTAGAGGGCATCCCCCCTCACCACCTTTATGTCACCCCCCCTCACCACCTGTTTTAGCCTCTAATAGCTCATGCCACTGAATTGCAACCACGCAGTTGTAAGATGGTCGTAGCGTGGCCCCATTAACATGAATAGATCACACACAGGATGCCCACTGAAAGGGATGGTGGATCATTTTTCCCCCACATGACTACCTTTAGCAGCTTGGGAGGGGGGGGGGTGTTAGAAACATGGCCCAACTGCCAAGTGTAAATTAGACCTTGCCGTTTATATAAAGCCCAGTTTTTTTATGAAATATTGATGAATGTCTGACTATATTTATTACAGGTACTTATATAGCGCCGTCAATTTATGCAGCGCTTTACATATATATTGTACATTCACATCAGTCCCTCAAGGGGCGTACAATCTAAGGTCCCTAACCAGGCCCGGACTGGGACAAAAAATAGGCCCAGGCATTTTGTACTGAGCAGCCCAAAGCCTGGGTGCCCTTTCCTTGGAGCCCGGTGGTGGAACGCCAGGGCCCGGTCGCAGGAGTGACCTTTGTGACCCTGGTAGTTCCGCCATTAGTGTCAGAAGGAAAGAAAGAAAGAAAGAAAGAAAGAAAAGAGAGAGAGAGAGAAAGAAAGAAAGAAAGAAAGAAAGAAAGAAAGAAAGAAAGAAAGAAAAGAGAGAGAGAGAAAGAAAGAAAGAAAGAAAGAAAGAAAGAAAGAAAGAAAGAAAGAAAGAAAGAAAGAAAGAAAGAAAGAAAGAAAGAAAAGAAAGAAGTTAGGAAGGAGGGAAAGAAAGAAAGAAAGAAAGAAAGAAAGAAAGAAAGAAAGAAAGAAAGAAAGAAAGAGAAAGAAAGAAAGAAAGAGAAAGAAAGAAAATAAAGAAGTTAGGAAGGAGGGAAAGAAAGAAAGAAGGAAAGAAAGAAAGAAAGAAAGAAAGAAAGAAAGAAAGAAAGAAAGAAAGAAAGAAAGAAAGAAAGAAAGAAAGAGAAAGAAAGAAAATAAAGAAGTTAGGAAGGAGGGAAAGAAAGAAGGAAAGAAAGAAAGAAGGAAAGAAAGAAAGAAAGAAGGAAAGAAGGAAAGAAAGAAAGAAAGAAAGAAAGAAAGAAAGAAAGAAAGAAAGAAGTTAGGAAGGAGGGAAAGAAAGAAAGAAAGAAAGAAAGAAAAAAAGAAAGAAAAAAAGAAAGAAAGAAGTTAGGAAGGAGGGAAAGAAAGAAAGAAAGAAAGAAAGAAAAGAAAAGAAAGAAGTTAGGAAGGAGGGAAAGAAAGAAAGAAAGAAAGAAAGAAAGAAAGAAAGAAAGAAAGAAAGAAAGAAAAGAAAGAAGTTAGGAAGGAGGGAAAGAAAGAAAGGAAGAAAGAAAGAAGGAAAGAAAGAAGGAAAGAAGGAAAGAAGGAAAGAAAGAAAGAAAGAAAGAAAGAAAGAAAGAAAGAAAGAAAGAAAGAAAGAAAGAAAGAAAGAAAGAAAGAAAAAGAAAGAAAGAAAGAAAGAAAGAAAAACAAGAGACAGAGAGAAAGAAAGATAGAAGTATACGACAGAAATAAAGGAGAGAAAGAAAGAGAAAAAATTTAGAGAAACAGGAGGGAGAGAGAAAGAAAGAAGGAAAGAAAGAAGACACAAGCCTGGAGGGGAGTGTGGGTGGGGCAGACACAGGCGGAGAGGGTGGGAGGAGGAGGGGCAGCTTTCTCTCTCCCCTCCCCCATCTGTGGTGGGCGGGGAACTGTCAGCACTGGGGACAGAATATGCTGACAGATCCCCTGCAGTGGTGCAGGAGATGAGGGGGGGGTGGCCATGGGAGGAGCATGCAGGAGGCCACGGTATGCAGGAGATGGATAGCAGGGGCGGCCGAGCAGAACCAAGAAATGCATAGTCCTCTTTGTGCCGCCCGCCCACCCCTCCTATGCAGGCAGCCCCGGCCCACCGGGCAAATGCCTGGTGTGCCCTATGGCCAGTCTGGGCCTGTCCCTAACTCACATTCATACACACACATACAAGGGCCAATTTAGACAGGAGCCAATTCACCTACCAGAATGTCTTTGGAGTATAGATAGATACTATCATTTCCTGGCTGGAGGACATCCAGCATCATGCAGTCTTTCCTCCCCAGCCTGAACATCCCAGGCCCCGCCCCTTTCATTCATTGGATTTCAGTTCTTTCAGTCATGGCGTCTCAGCACATACAGCCTGCCCAGGAACACCCACTCATCCACCCATTAAGGCAATCTGATATTTGCATACCTCCTCCCACTGCTTGCATCAGGACTAAGGGCACCTGTGAGGAGTACTGAGGCTGCGATGGCTTCAGGAAGCTATGTACAGCCCTCTGCCAGCTCCTTCCACCAGCCATGATTTGACTACATTGCATAGAGCAACACAGAGACCCAGTGATGACATCTCTGGATCTAAAATAAGGTAGGTAATGAAAGTGGAAAGGTTTTGTTTGCAAAAAAAACAAAACGTTATCAATGTGTTCATAAGGGAAGAAGTAAGGGAGGGGGAAATATACACGGATTAAACTTCAACTGTAAAAGGACTCCGATGGGTGACAGGTTCTCTTTATTAGGTAAACATCCATTCAGTGTTACGGGAAGGTCCTGGCCAGCCGCCATCCCTTATGGTTTCTTATAGGCTGAGCTCATTGTAAGTCTGAATAACACATTGAAGTGTTTGCTTCCTAATTCGCAGCTCAAGAACAAAAACAGATTAGTGGGAGTGAAGGTCGGGCTGGCTACCAGGGTGCATGTACATAACACTTCTGGATTGTCCGCAGCAGATGGCCAGGGAGGAAATATTTGGGTGTATTTGTGCAAACAGAGCAGTGCATTTAAAGTGGACCTTTTGTCACATAGATTATGTTCAGTACATGATTACCTCTCACAGAGATCACAGTACTCCCCTTGACAATACCTTCATCTGCTCTCCTCTCCAGAAGAATGGAGCCATCTTTGTTCTGGCATCATCTTGGGGCACCTTCTACATCCTGGACTGAGATGCCGACACAAGCATGTGAATCCTGGTTCAGTACTGGCCAGGGGCGGACTGACAACTCATGGGGCCCCTGGGCAATAGGGGATCATGGGGCCTCTGTGTCCTTGCCCAAACTCAAAAAAGCCTATGGAAAAGGTACCAGGAGCATCTCATGGGGCCCCCTACTGACCCCGGGCCCTCGGGCAGTGCCAGAGTTTCCAAATGGTCACTCCGCCCCTGGTACTGGCCTGTGTTCACAAATATCTCACACAGATCAGCCCCCTGCTGCAGCTTCTTGTGACTTGCTACAAAGTTACAGTTTGCAGTCTGAATATTGGACTGCAGAAATGCTTCTTCCTGCTTGCAGTGATGACTCCATCTTAGTCTAGCCCTAGGCAAAGTCACTCTACTGGAATTATATTTGGTGATGTCACAAAACTCAGATTTGGAGTTAGACTTGGTGAGGTCACTACAGCATTGCTCACTGTTCTCCTTGCTGAAGGGGAAGCTGTACCTGAAGCCCAGCAGTCCAAGGATCTTCCTGCGTCGATTACATGCATTGAATCTGTGTTTATTTTTTCTTCAATTTCCCCCTACCATTCGTCAGATCAGCAGTCGCTGGGGGGAGGTGCTACATGAGGAATTAAAATTCTGACTCTACCAAGATGGCCGCCTCTACACAGACAGCGCAGAACAAGGCATGGAAGTCAGTAATGGGGAAAAAGTCAGCTGCAAGGAGGCCACATCCCTATCAAGTGGTTTCTGTTGGAACCCTATGGCTCCTCTACCAAAGGGTGATTATTGGAAGTAGGGATCTGCCCATGGTGTGGCGTCTGTTGGAAGTAGTGATCTCTCCATGGCTTCTCTACCAAGGAGTGTCTCTTGGAAGAAGGGATCTCCCCATGGCTCCTCTAACAAGGGGTATCTATTAGAAGTACAAATCTCTCCATGGCTCCTCAATCAAGGGGTGCCTATTGGAAGCAGTGATTTCTCCATGGCTCCTCTATGAAGGGGTGAATATTGGAAGTAGGGATCTCTCCATGACTCCTCTATCAAGCGATGTCTATAGGAAATAGGGATCTCCCTAATGGTTCCTCTATCAAGAGGTGTCTATTAGAAGTAGGGATCTCTCCACTGCTCCTACAACAAGGGGTGTCTATTGGAAGTAGGGATCCCTCCATGGCTCCTGTAACAAGAGGTGTCTATTGCAAGTAGGGACCTTCCATGGCTCCTCTATCAAGGGGTGCCTATTGCATGTAGGGAACTCTCCATGGCTCCTGTAACAAGGGGTGTCTATTTCAAGTAGGGACCCCTCCATGGCTCCTCTATCAAGGGGTGCCTATTGGAAGTAAGGTTCTCTCCATGGCTCCTCTATCAAGGGGTGCCTATTGGAAGTAAGGTTCTCTCCATGGCTCCTTTGATAAGGGGTGTGTTGGACACTCCCTGCAAAGTGTCTCTATTTTTTTAGATTAGGAATGAGTAAAATGCCTGTCAGGTTTTTATTGTTCAATAAAAAATACATCCTGCAACATACCCTTCTTGCCTTGCAGGAAGATGCCCGTCTTGCTATAAGGGCATACACTCACAGGCCACTTTATTAGGTCCACCTGTTCAATTGCTTGGTAACACAAATTGCTAATCAGCCAATCACATGGCAGCAACTGAATGCATTTAGGCATCTAGACGTGGTGAAGACGACTTGCTGCAATTCAAACCGAGCATCAGAATAGGGAAGAAAAGGGATTTAAGTGACTTTGAATGTGGCATGGTTGTTGGTGCCAGACGGGCTGGTCTGAGTATTTAAAAAACTGCTGATCTACTGGGATTGTCACGCACAGCCATCTGTAGGGTTTACAGATAATGAGAAAATATCCGGAGAGCGACAGTTGTGTAGACAAAAATGCCTTGTTGATGTCAGAGAAGAATGGGCAGACTGGTTCAGATGCAACATTCAGATGGTAGAGTCTGAATTTGGCATACAAAACATGAAAGCATGGATCCATCCTGCCTTGTATCAATGGTTCAGGCTGGTGGTGGTGGTATAGTGGTGTGGGGGAGATTTTCTTGGCTCTAGCAAGGTGTCCCTAATAAAGTGGCTGGTGAGTGTAATACAATTTGTGTGGAAAAATAAGCGGCACACCATAGATCAAACCTCAATATATTACTAAGGTCACAGGTACAAAAGCTCAAAAAAAAAAAAAAAGCACAATGCCATCAACATCTTAGGGACGTGAAGGTGACACCTTGGAAAGGGTCCTCTGTGTCCTCAAAATGTTTTCCACTTATATTATTTGGCATCACAGTAAGCCGGGCACCCTCGTACAAGGTGTGAAAGATATGATGAGGAATGGATTGATTATGGATCTGATTTTTGGTGACCATCATTAATTCAAAGAAGTGTTTTTATGTTCCCAATGGAGGCTGTCACCTTGAGAAAGGGATCCTACATGTCCCTGAAACAGTGAAATCATGATTTTTTTGCACTTCAATCTTGGGCATAGCCATAAGTACAAAATTTTGAGTATGAAAAAGGATTGAGGTACAACCCATGGTGTGCTGGCTATGTATTCAGAGGTTTTCAGTGCTATGTCCCCGCTTTGGAGATTTGCCCTCTCCATTTGTCCTGGTGACCATTGTAATTGGGACAGAAAATGGTAGTGTATCCTAACTTTTATGGTTCTCACTAGAAGAGGAGATTCAGGGAAATCCTCCATAGGGGACAGTTGTTCTTGTGACAATCGTCTAGGAGGGGGATTTCCCCTCACTTTGGAGAGATCTTGCCAAGGTGGGGACCCCCCCAAAAAAAACTGACAGATATTTTACATTTCCCTACCCTTTCCAAAACTGAAATAAATAACGTTGGGTAGATACATATTAATTCACAACCACGTCCGGTGCTCTATCCACCTTCCCACAACCAAAAAAACATTTACTCATTTTATAATAGTGAAAAAAATTATAAGTGGAAATAGCGCCAAAAAAGTGTTCTCATATAATCAATTAACATACAGTGGGAATCGAAAGTTTGGGCACCCCAGCTAAAAATTTGTATTAATGTGCATAAAGAAGCCAAGGAAAGATGGAAAAATCTCCAAAAGGCATCAAATTACAGATTAGACATTCTTATAATATGTCAACAAAAGTTAGATTTTATTTCCATCATTTACACTTTCAAAATAACAGAAAACAAAAAAATGGCGTCTGCAAAAGTTTGGGCACCCTGCAGAGTTAATATCTTGTACTGCCCCCTTTGCCAAGTATCACGGCTTGTAAACGCTGTTTGTAGCCAGCCAAGAGTCTTTCAATTCTTGTTTGAGGTATCTTTGCCCATTCTTCCTTACAAAAGTCTTCCAGTTCTTTGAGATTTCTGGGCTGTCTGTCACGCACTGCTCTTTTAAGGTCTATCCATAGATTTTCAATTATGTTGAGGTCAGGAGATTGTGAAGGCCATGGCAAAACCTTCAGTTTACGCCTCTTGATGTAATCCCCCGTGGATTTCGAGGTGTGTTTAGGATCATTATCCATTTGTAGAAGCCATCCTCTCTTTAACTTCAGCTTTTTCACAGATGGCATCAAGTTACCATCCAAAATTTGCTGAAATTTTATTGAATCCATTTTTCCTTCTACTCGGGAGATGTTCCCTGTGCCACTGGCTGCAACACAACCCCAAAGCATGATTGATCCAACCCCATGCTTAACAGTTGGACAGAGGTCCTTTTCATTAAATTCTGTGCCCCTTCTTCTCCAAACGTACCTTTGCTCATTCCGGCCAAAAAGTTCAATTTTAACCTCATCGGTCCACAGAACTTGTTTCCAAAATGCATCAGGCTTGTCTATATGTTCATTTGCAAAGTTCAAACGATGATTTTTGTGGTGAGGACGTAGAAGAGGTTTTCTTCTGATGACTCTTCCATGAAGACCATATTTGTACAAGTATCTCTTTATAGTGGAATAGTGTACCACAACTCCAGTGTCTGCCAGATCTTTCTGGAGGGATCATGCAGTCAAACGTGGGTTTTGAATTGTTTTTCTCACAATCCTGCGAGCTGTTCTGTCTGATATTTTTCTTGGTCTTCCAGATCTTGCTTTAACTTCCACTGTTCCTGATGACTGCCATTTCTTAATTACATTCCGAACAGAGGAAATTGACATCTGAAAACGCTTTGCTTTCTTCTTATTGCCTTCTCCAGCTTTGTGAGCGTCAACTATTTTCAGTTTCAGTTTTCTAGACAACTGCTTAGAAGAACCCATGGTGCTGATTGTTGGGGCAAGGTCAGATGAGTCTGGGCATTTAAAACCTTTGAGACTGACATCACCTGGTCTTCCCAGACGATGATTGGAACAATCCATGACACTGGCAGGTCTCAGCTTGGCAAAGGGGGCAGTGCATGCTATAAATTCTGCAGGGTGCCCAAACTTTTGCAGACGCCATTTTTTTGTTTTCTGTTATTTTGAAAGTGTAAATGATGGAAATAAAATCTAACTTTTGTTGACATATTATAAGAATGTCTAATCTGTAATTTGATGCCTTTTGGAGATTTTTCCATCTTTCCTTGGCTTCTTTATGCACATTAATACAAATTTTTAGCTGGGGTGCCCAAACTTTCGATCCCCACTGTAAGCTGCTAAACCTTACCTTTAAAATAAAGGTTACAATCATAAAACAAAAAAAGGTAGCGCTAACAAATTAAATGTTCAAATTAGTGGTAAAATTAAACAGTGAAAAATTATATTGTGACAAAAAATAGTCTTTGAAATTTTCTTTTTCTCTTTTTCCATCAACAGTGAACAGTGTCCATCACCACAAAAACAGATTTGTGCAAATCCACCACCAACGGAAATGAATAAACTCACCAGAGCAAATTGCCAGTTAAATTATAAACCAGCAATTGCATTTTTTTGCTCTGGGAGTAATACTCTGCAGGCAGACTCAGCGGTGACCAGCTTTTCAAAATATTCCTTTCTCAGCTTGTAGATGTAATATTCTACAGGTCAGGGAGACCCAAATATCCTGACACTTAATTTATCTTCCTTGGGAGAAACACTCTGCAGATCTGTAACTCAGCAGCGAGAACTTCCAAAACGAATTCCAAGAACTTCGTGCACAGGCTCAGAAAAGAAAGAAAAACAAACGATAGTGTGATACCGTACAACACGTTTATTCGTAAAAACTCATCATAATCCACTCACATGGGACAGTGTCATGGCCGACACTAGCAACAAACACATTTAGTTAAAATCATAGAAAGCCGAGACGCCAGCCTCTTACAGAACGTAGTGATGTTAGTCTGAAGCTCCACCCTATGCATTTCGTCATAGTTGGGAAGATAGAGTGTATGGTACACCACTTGTTTTTTGGGGTGATATTATGATTCCCAACTACGAGGTTACTTTCGTTGTTTTATGTAGGTTATGTATTTATGGTTTTCGTTAAATAATAATTTTTTAAGTATTGATCCGAAAATGCGTTCACGCGCTGGTAAGCGGGTATAAATTGCTGTGTTGTGTATGTAGTGACATTCATCCTCCCGCTCCGTGAAGACTTCGAAAGACGAAACGCGTAGGGTGGAGCTTCGGACTAACGTCACTACGTTCCGTAAGAGGCTGGTGTCTCAGCTTTCTGTGATTTTAACGAAATGTGTTTGTTGCTAGTGTCGGCCATGACACTGTCCCATGTGAGTGGATTATGATGAGTTTTTACGAATAAACGTGTCGTACGGTATCACACGATCGTTTGTTTTGTTTTTCTTTCTTTTCTGAGCCTGTGAACGAAGTTCTTGGAATTCGTTTTGGAAGTTCTCACTGCTGAGTTACAGATCTGCAGAGTATTGCTCACAAGGAAGATAAATTGTCTGGATATTTGGGTCTCCCTGACCTATAGAATATTACATCTACAACTGAGAGAGGAATATTTTGAAAAGCTGGTCACCGCTGAGTCTGCCTGCAGAGTATTGCTCCCAGAGCAAAAAAGTGCCATTGCTGGTTCATAATTTAACTGGCAATTTGCTCTGGTGAGTTTATTCATTTCTGTTGGTGGTGGATTTGCACAAATCTGTTTTTGTGGTGATGGACACTGTTCACTGTTGATGGAAAAAGAGAAAAATACATTTTCAAAGACTATTTTTTGTCACAATATCATTTTCACTGTTTAATTTTACCACTAATTAATTTGAACATTTAATTTGTTAGCGCTACCTTTTTTTGTTTTATCATTTTATAATAGGATCCACACCTTTATCTATCTGTCTTCTGACCAGTCCGTTCCCTCTTCCATCTCCTGCTCATTTCTGGTGGCTGGTGGTCCTGAATGCTGCAGAGAATAGGCTCGTTGGTTGATGTGGCTGCTGTCTTTTGCATCTTTCTCCCATGATCCGAAACCGGCATGAGGATGCAGCCCAGGGGGGTGTTTCCATGGCAGTCTGGGCTCACTGAATTTTGGTTTGACAAGTAGGGAGTCTACAGGGGAGGGGGGACAGTGCTGGTGCCAGAGCCTGGGCATCATGGGCCTTTTATTTTTCATTTTCTCTCTAAAACTGGAGTTCTGCTTTAGATGGTTATCAAGTTACATTTCATTGTATGTCTCCAGGTTTAGAATGGTCAAGTATTTTGATGAAAGTAATTGACCTGCAAGTAACCATAAGGAAATAAAAACTTGCAGGGTAGCGTTACTGTTCTGCTATTTCTGGCAGGTACACTGAATCCCATTGGGAAAAGGAACTGCTGACCTAGAAGTGGTAAGTAAAGACGCATACATGCGAATTGGAAGACTGCTTGGAGACCCATGTTAAAGCCTAACTCCAGGTTTTTATTTCACTTTGAAATAGTTTGTTTTGGCCAGCTTGGCCCAAATGAGCTATTTAATTTTTGATTCATGCACCCGCTGTCAGTACTGTGCAAACTGTATGTAGGATCAGCTACACAGAGTATATACAGTGGGGATCGAAAGTTTGGGCACCTCAGCTAAAAATTTGTATTAATGTGCATAAAGAAGCCAAGGAAAGATGGAGAAATCTCCAAAAGGCATCAAATTACAGATTAGACATTCTTATAATATGTCAACAAAAGTTAGATTTTATTTCCATCATTTACACTTTCAAAATAACAGAAAACAAAAAAATGGCGTCTGCAAAATTTTGGGCACCCTGCAGAATTTATATCTTGTACTGCCCCCTTTGGCAAGTGTCACAGCTTGTAAACGCTTTTTGTAGCCAGCCAAGAGTCTTTCAATTCTTGTTTGAGGTATCTTTGCCCATTCTTCCTTACAAAAGTCTTCCAGTTCTTTGAGATTTCTGGGCTGTCTGTCACGCACTGCTCTTTTAAAGTCTATCCATAGATTTTCAATTATGTTGAGGTCAGGAGATTGTGAAGGCCATGGCAAAACCTTCAGTTTACGCCTCTTGATGTAATCCCCCCGTGGATTTCGAGGTGTGTTTAGGATCATTATCCATTTGTAGAAGCCATCCTCTCTTTAACTTCAGCTTTTTCACAGATGGCATCAAGTTACCATCCAAAATTTGCTGAAATTTTATTGAATCCATTTTTCCTTCTACTCGTGAGATGTTCCCTGTGCCACTGGCTGCAACACAACCCCAAAGCATGATTGATCCAACCCCATGCTTAACAGTTGGACAGAGGTTCTTTTCATTAAATTCTGTGCCCCTTCTTCTCCAAACATACCTTTGCTCATTCCGGCCAAAAAGTTCAATTTTAACCTCATCGGTCCACAGAACTTGTTTCCAAAATGCATCAGGCTTGTCTATATGTTCATTTGCAAAGTTCAAACGATGATTTTTGTGGTGAGGACGTAGAAGAGGTTTTCTTCTGATGACTCTTCCATGAAGACCATATTTGTACAAGTATCTCTTTATAGTGGAATAGTGTACCACAACTCCAGTGTCTGCCAGATCTTTCTGGAGGGATCGTGCAGTCAAACGTGGGTTTTGAATTGTTTTTCTCACAATCCTGCGAGCTGTTCTGTCTGATATTTTTCTTGCTCTTCCAGATCTTGCTTTAACTTCCACTGTTCCTGATGACTGCCATTTCTTAATTACATTCCGAACAGAGGATATTAACATCTGAAAACGCTTTGCTATCTTCTTATAGCCTTCTCCAGCTTTGTGAGCGTCAACTATTTTCAGTTTCAGTTTTCTAGACAACTGCATAGAAGAACCCATGGTGCTGATTGTTGGGGCAAGGTCAGATGAGTCTGGGCATTTAAAACCTTTGAGAGTGACATCACCTGGTCTTCCCAGACAATGATTGAGAACAATCCATGACATTGGCAGGTCTCAGCTTGGCAAAGGGGGCAGTGCATGCTATAAATTCTTCAGGGTGCCCAAACTTTTGCAGACGCCATTTTTTTGTTTTCTGTTATTTTGAAAGTGTAAATGATGGAAATAAAATCTAACTTTTGTTGACATATTATAAGAATGTCTAATCTGTAATTTGATGCCTTTTGGAGATTTCTCCATCTTTCCTTGGCTTCTTTATGCACATTAATACAAATTTTTAGCTGGGGTGCCCAAACTTTCGATCCCCACTGTACAGTCAGGTCCATAAATATTGGGACATGGATACAATTCTAACCTTTTTGGCTCTATACACCACCACAATGGATTTGAAATGAAACAAACAAGATGTGCTTTAACTACAGATTGTCAGCTTTAATTTGAGGGTATTTACATCCAAATCAGGTGAACGGTGTAGGAATTACAACAGTTTGCATATGTGCCTCCCACTTGTTAAGGGACCAAAAGTAATGGGACAGAATAAAAATCATAAATCAAACTTTCACTTTTTAATACTTGGTTGCAAATCCTTTGCAGTCAATTACAGCCTGAAGTCTGGAACGCATAGACATCACCAGACGCTGGGTTTCATCCCTGGTGATGCTCTGCCAGGCCTCTACTGCAACTGTCTTCAGTTCCTGCTTGTTCTTGGGCATTTTCCCTTCAGTTTTGTCTTCAGCAAGTGAAATGCTCAATCGGATTCAGGTCAGGTGATTGACTTGGCCATTGCATAACATTCCACTTCTTTCCCTTAAAAAACTCTTTGGTTGCTTTTGCAGTCTGCTTTGGGTCATTGTCCATCTGCACTGTGAAGCGGCGTCCAATGAGTTGTGAAGCATTTGGCTGAATATGAGCAGATAATATTCCCGAAACACTTCACAATTCATCCGGCTGCTTTTGTCAGCAGTCACATCATCAATAAATACAAGAGAAGCAGTTCCATCGGCAGCCATACATGCCCACGCCATGACACTACCACCACCATGCTTCACTGATGAGGTGGTATGCTTAGGATCATGAGCAGTTCCTTTCCTTCTCCATACTCTTCTCTTCCCATCACTCTGGTACAAGTTGATCTCGGTCTCATCTGTCCATAGGATGTTGTTCCAGAACTGTGAAGGCTTTTTTACATGTCGTTTGGCAAACTCTAATCTGGCCTTCCTGTTTTTGAGGCTCACCAATGGTTTACATCTTGTGGTGAACCCTCTGTATTCACTCTGGTGAAGTCTTCTCTTGATTGGTGACTTTGACACACACACACCTACCTCCTGGAGAGTGTTCTTGATCTGGCCAACTGTTGTGAAGGGTGTTTTCTTCACCAGGGAAAGAATTCTTCGGTCATCCACCACAGTTGTTTTCTGTGGTCTTTTGGTGTTGCTGAGCTCACCGGTGCGTTCCTTCTTTTTAAGAATGTTCCAAACAGTTGTTTTGGCCACGCCTAATGTTTTTGCTATCTCTCTGATGGGTTTGTTTTGTTTTTTCAGCCTAATGATGGCTTGCTTCACTGATAGTGACAGCTCTTTGGATCTCATCTTGAGAGTTGACAGCAACAGATTCCAAATGCAAATAGCACACTTGAAATGAACTCTGGACCTTTTATCTGCTCATTGTAATTGGGATAATGAGGGAATAACACACACCTGGCCATGGAACAGCTGAGAAGCCAATTGTCCCATTACTTTTGGTCTCTTAACAAGTGGGAGGCACATATGCAAACTGTTGTAATTCCTACACCGTTCACCTGATTTGGATGTAAATACTCTCAAATTAAAGCTGACAGTCTGCAGTTAAAGTACATCTTGTTTGTTTCATTTCAAATCCATTGTGGTGGTGTATAGAGCCAAAAATGTTAGAATTGTGTCGATGTCCCAATATTTATGGACCTGACTAGTGCTGAGTTCTGGGAAAAATATGAACAATATTCCATCCCGTTCCTGGAGCAAAATTGAGCTGAGTTGAGTGCTGCTCAGTCATTCACAGCAAGTTTTGGATTTTAGGAATGAAGACAAGGCTTCCCCCGATAGGCTGAGGTCAAGAGGTCGCCACGATCTCCAGCTTAGACAGAGGAAGGCTTTGTAATTAGTCATAAAATGTGAATGGCTGAGTAGTACTCAACCTGATTCAATATTGTTCTGGAAATGGGACTGGAAGTCCCTATACCACAGCACTGTATACTGTATGTAGCTGATTCTACTGGCAGCGGGAGCATGTATTAGTAATTGAAATTGTTGGGGACAGCTTGGCCCAAGCAAACTATTCACAGAGAAACAAACCTGGACTTACACTTACTGGCCACTTTATTAGGTACACCTTGCTAGTGGCAAGAAAATCTCCCCCCACACCATTACACCACCAGTCTGAACCATTGATACAAGGCAGGATGGATCCATGCTTTCGTGTTGTTTACACCAAATTCTGACCCCACCATCTGAATGCTGCAGCAACCAGTCTGCCCATTCTCCTCTGACCTCTGACATCAACAAGGCATTTTCCTCCACACAACTGCTGCTCACTGAATATTTTCTCTTTTTCGGACCATTCTCTGTAAACCCTAGGAGATGGCTGTGCGTCAAAATCCCAGTAGATCAGCAGTTTTTGAAATACTCAGACCAGCCCGTCTGGCACCAACAACCATGTCACGTTCAAAGCCCCTGAATCCCCATTCTGATGCTCGGTTTGAACTTCAGCAAGTCGTCTTCACCCCGTCTAGATATCTAAATGCATTCAGTTGCTGCCATGTGATTGGCTGATTAGCAATATGTGTTACCAAGCAATTGAACAGGTGTACCTAATAAAGTGGCCGGTGAGTGTAGGATTCAAGGTATTCCTATGCAAAAGGAAGCACCAGATCAGAGCGTTTTTGTTATTCACCAGCAGTATTTATTACTTAGTAGACAAGACAGATTTTCTTCAAACTGCCCCAAATGTCATGCACCATGAACCTCTTTCGTCCATCTGATATGAGGTTGCGCTACTCTAAACACATTTGGGGTTCAAATCCTCAAATATATGACCTGATGGGGTGCCTGGTTCCGCTCACCCCGCAGATTTGCCAACTGGGACTCCTACAAAATATAACATTACCCCCAGTTTCACTCGCACCCATGCATGAACTTCTGTTTCAAGCTTGAAAAGTAGTGGTCCTCCAAGCGCCCCTAGGCAACCTAATGGGTCTTGAGCAATGTTCTAGGCTAGTATACACACACAGGATCTCCTGCTTGCTATAAAAGGAATTGAAACTCCTGGTTGACTAAAACCTTCAACATTTCCTAGTCGTTCTTACATATTACATGATCTGTTGGTGTTATCTCCATCACTGCTTTGGTCTCCATCCTATCCTCTCACGTATGTATAATAGATGACTAGTAGTTATTGTTTTGTGGTTTTCAAGTTTTGGGTTTATTGAGGGTTGCAAATGTGCTGACACTTACAGTATATCTACTGTTGTAATACTTCTTGTAGTAGATCAGTTATTCTGCTATGCATTCCTGCTGTGATCACCCAGTATTGCATATTACTTTGTAGACCAGCCTTTCTCAACCTATTTCCCCCAGAGGAACCCCTAAAGTATTTTCAGGTATCAAGGAACTTCTGCCTAAACCAATTAATCAGAGGTCAGTGGGATGAATGCTCCTTAGGCAGCCCATAGATGAGTCAGTTGTTTTTCATCCAACCAGCAGGTTGAATGAAAATACTGACTCGTTCATCCATCCACACACTTGATGTGGATTGGGGAATCCTCCCGCTAAGCTACTGTATTTTGACATTGGAGATTACCCTGCCACCAGAATACACTGATCAGAGTTGCAGGCTGTAGTCCTCTAGCTGTAAACTTGACCACCCTGTCAATTTTCGAGCAGGGAAAATTGACAGGGCGGTTGAACAGAAGTCAATCAGTAGATCAGCTTCTGTACAACCACAGTGCCCATGAATAAATTGAAACTCAGCCAGTCCCTGCTGAACCTGAAATTTGATCTATGAATGGTTGGCTTTACACTGGTGGCCAGAGGAAAGAATGACACTTACACTGGTGGTCAGTTGCAAGAATGCTGCTTGCAATGGTGATCAGTGGGAAGAATGTCCCTTACATTGGTGATCAGTGGGAAGAATGTCCCTTACATTGGAGGTCAGTGGGAAGAATGTCCCTTACATTGGAGGTCAGTGGGAAGAATGTCCCTTACATTGGTGATCAGTGAGATGAATGCTCCTTACATTGGTGGTCAGTGGGAAGAATGTCCCTTACATTGGTGGTCAGTGGGAAGAATGTCCCTTACATTGGTGGTCAGTGGGAAGAATGCCCCTTACATTGGTGGTCAGTGGGAAGAATGCCCCTTACATTGGTGGTCAGTGGGAAGAATGCTCCTTACATTGGTGATCAGTGAGATGAATGCTCCTTACATTGGTGGTCAGTGGGAAGAATGTCCCTTACATTGGTGGTCAGTGGGAAGAATGTCCCTTACATTGGTGATCAGTGAGATGAATGCTCCTTACATTGGTGGTCAGTGGGAAGAATGCCCCTTACATTGGTGGTCAGTGGGAAGAATGCCCCTTACATTGGTGGTCAGTGGGAAGAATGTCCCTTACATTGGTGATCAGTGGGAAGAATGCTCCTTACATTGGTGGCCAGTGGGAAGAATGCTCCGTACATTGGTGGTCAGTGGGAAGAATGCTCCTTACATTGGTGGCCAGTGGGAAGAATGCTCCTTACATTGGTGATCAGTGGGAAGAATGCTCCTTACATTGGTGGTCAGTGGGAAGAATGCTCCTAACATTGGTGGTCAGTGGGAAGAATGTCCCTTACATTGGTGATCAGTGGGAAGAATGTCCCTTACATTGGTGGTCAGTGGGAAGAATGCTCCTTACATTGGTGATCAGTGGGACGAATGCTCCTTACATTGGTGGTCAGTGGGAAGAATGCTCCTTACATTGGTGGTCAGTAGGAAGAATGTTCCTTACATTGGTGGTCAGTGGGGAGAATGCTCTTTACATTAGTGGCCAGAGGGAAGAATGTCCCTTACTCTGGTGGACAAAAAGTATGTATAGGACAGCAGTGAATATTAATGGAGATTGGTATCCCTGGAGGGGATTCATGATATGGTGCTCTTCAAACGGATCCTGTGGGTAGATGATGGTGAAGGGAAGGGTAGTCCTGATGGGGACTGCAGGGATGGATATGAGTTGTTGCTGGAGCTCTTGCGAGGCTGAAGGACTCCGCAGCTACTGTGAGGTAGGAGACAACCCAGCCAGATGAATCTCAGAAGGTGGTTTATACTATGGCTTTTGAAATACTTCTATGACTGTGCGACCATCTTACTGAGAACAACCTTCTTAATCCCTTTCAGACTGGATTTCATCCTCAACACTCCATGTCAACTGCTCTCCTGAAACTCACAAACGATCTACTAACAGCTAAAACCAAAGGACACTACTCTGTACTCCTACTGCTGGACCTCTCTGCTTCCTTTGACAGAGGACCACTCCCTCCTCCTCAAGAAAACTCTACTCTTTTGGTCTTCATGACAGTACTCTTCTCACCCTACCTATCCCACCACACCTTCAGTGCCGGTTCACATACAAGCTTTGTTTGAACCGTATCCTATCCATATGAAATAACATTGCTACCTATGGTACCTGTTCACCTATGTAAGGTGAATTGGCAGTGTGGATTAAAAAAGAATCCAGTCCAATTTCTTAACAGTGTGGTCCGGTTCAGGTGCACATTACAGGCTATTGACTTCAGGCTATTGACTTCTATGGGAACCGCTTCTGAATTGCACATGTCATCAGTTCAGGATCAAGATTTCAGCACAGTTTACTCCACCCCCACCCCCTCTTTTCCACCTCAGCAAAACCCAAAAAGCCTTGCAAAACTGCATCCAAACCACCCCTGAACCTGTGAAGAGTTCAATCCGCAGCTGTCACAAAAACTGGTCCTAATCTGGCCCTGAACCGTTGAACAAGAACATTGCAACCTGGACGTAAACCAGACCTTGCAATCCGGAATGCACATGTGTGAATCGGCAGTCAATGTCACTTACAATTCTACTTAGTCTTCTCCTCTTCCATTCTCTGTCCCCCAAGGTTCAGTTTTTGGATGTCTCCTATTCTTGATCTACACTGCCTCCCTGGGTCAATTAATAGCCCCTATGGCTTCCAATACCATTTCTATGCTGATGACAACCAAATCTGTTTCTTTACCCCCCAGCTCAGTCCATCAGTTTCTGCACACATCACTAATTTACTAACAGACATATCAGACTGGATGTCCCATCACTTCCTCAAATTCAACCAATTCAAAACTGAGCTCATTATTATTATTATATAGTATTTATAAAGCGCCAATAGTTCGCTCAGCGTTGTACATTACAAAGGGGGACAGAACATGTGACAGAACAATACCAATACAATGCAAAACATGAGGGGATTGAGGGCCCTGCTCTTTGGAGCTTACAATCTAGGAGGGAGGGGATAGTGGTACAGGAGGAGATAGCTGTGGGGGATGGAGTGGTAGGCAGAGTGGAGGAGGTCGGTCAAGTTAGCAGGGGGTGGGGTAGGCTTCCCTGAAGAGATGGGTTTTCAGGGTGCGCCTAAAGGAGAGGAGAGTAGGTGATAATCTGATGGGTTGGGGCAGGGAGTTCCAGAGGATGGGTGACACCCTGGAGAAGTCCTGGAGGCGGGCATGGGAGGAGACCAGGGAACTAGAGAGAAGGAGGTCTTGTGAGGAGCGGAGTGTGCGTGTTGGGTGGTACTTGGATATTAGGTCAGTGATGTAGTTCGGGGCAGTATGGTGGACGGCTTTGTACGTCAATGTTAGGATTTTGAATTTGATCCGTTGCGCAATCGGAAGCCAGTGGAGGGATTGGCAGAGGGGGTGGCGGAGATGGAGCTGTTGGAAAGGTGAATGAGTCTGGCAGCCATATTCAGGATCGACTGAAGCGGGGATAGCCAGCGGCGAGGCAGGCCAGTGAGGAGGGAGTTGCAGTAGTCGAGTCGTGATATGATGAGGGAGTGGATGAGCTGTTTAGTGGTTTCTGGGGTTAGGAACGTGCGGATTTTGGTGATGTTGCGGAGGTGGAGTCTGCACGAGTTTGTTAAAGATTGGACTTGGGGCTGGAAGGATAGGTTGGAGTCCAGAATGACACCAAGTACTCTGGCCTGCGGGGCGGGTTTGATGGTAGCGTTGTTGGATGTGATGGAGAAGTCAATGGGGGGTGGTGTCCGGGCTGGGGGAAGACAAGAAACTCGGTTTTGGAGAGGTTCAGTTTAAGGAAGTGGAGCGACATCCAATCTGATATGTCGCTCAGTAGGTGTGTGATTCAGGCAGAGACGAGGGGGTGATAATAAAGATAAGCTCATAATATTTCCTCCCCCACATACCTCTTCCCCTGACTTCTTTGTCAAGATCGACGGCTCAGCTATCAACATGTCCCCACATGCCAAGGTGCTAGGTGTAATCCTGGACTCTGAACTATCTTTTCAGCCTCACATGCAAATCAATGTTCAAAGTCTGCCACCTTCTCCTCTGCAACATCTCTAAAATGTGCCCCTTCCTAACCAAAGACACCGCAAAGCTCCTAATTCACTCCCTGGGCATCTCTCACCTCGATTACTGCAACTCCCTCCTCATTGGCTTACCTTTACATAGGCTATCCATCCTTCAGTCCTTAATGAATGCTTTTGACAAACTCATCTACTTTACCGACTGCTCAGTGTTTGCTGCCCCTCTCTGCCAATCCCTCCATTGGCTGCCACTCACCCAAAGAATTCAATTCAAAATACTAACAATAACTTAGAAGCCATCCACAACTCAGCCCTGTTACATCGGTAATCTAGTCTCAAAATACCAACCTAATTCTTCTCTTCGTACCTCCCAAGACCTCCTGCTCTCTTGTTCTCTTGCTCACTTCCAGGACTTCTCCTGAGCCTCTTCCATCCTATGGAACTCCCTATCCCAATCAGTCCCTTACATTGGTGGTCAGTGGGAAGAATGTCCCTTACATTGGTGATCAGTGGGAAGAATGTTCCTTACATTGGTGATCAGTGGGAAGAATGTCCCTTACATTGGTGGTCAGCGGGAAGAATGTCCCTTACATTGGTGGTCAGCGGGAAGAATGGTCCTTACATTGGTGATCAGTGGGAAGAATGTCCCTTACATTGGTGATCAGTGGGAAGAATGTCCCTTACATTGGTGATCAGTGGGAAGAATGCCCCTTACATTGGTGGTCAGTGGGAAGATTGTCCCTTACATTGGTGGTCAGCGGGAAGAATGTCCCTTACATTGGTGGTCAGCGGGAAGAATGTCCCTTACATTGGTGATCAGCGGGAAGAATGTTCCTTACATTGGTGATCAGTGGGAAGAATGTTCCTTACATTGATGGTAAGTGGGAAGAATACTCCTTACATTGGTGGTCAGTGGGAAGAATGCTCCTTACATTGGGGGTCAGTGGGAAGAATGCTCCTTACATTGGTGATCAGTGGGAAGAATACTCCTTACATTGGTGATCAGTGGGAAGAATGTCCCTTACATTGGTGGTCAGTGGGAAGAATGCTCCTTACATTGGTGATCAGTGGGAAGAATGTCCCTTACATTGGTGGTCAGTGGGAAGAATGCTCCTTACATTGGTGATCAGTGGGAAGAATGTCCCTTACATTGGTGGTCAGTGGGAAGAATGCCCCTTACATTGGTGATCAGTGGGAAGAATGCCCCTTACATTGGTGATCAGTGGGAAGAATGCTCCTTACATTGGTGGTCAGTGGGAAGAATACTGCTTACATTGGTGATCAGTGGGAAGAATGTCCCTTACATTGGTGGTCAGTGGGAAGAATGTCCCTTACATTGGTGATCAGTGGGAAGAATGTTCCTTACATTGGTGATCAGTGGGAAGAATGTTCCTTATATTGGAGGTCAGTGGGAAGAATGTCCCTTACATTGGTGATCAGTGGGAAGAATGTTCCTTACATTGGAGGTCAGTGGGAAGAATGTCCCTTACATTGGTGATCAGTGGGAAGAATGTCCCTTACATTGGTGATCAGTGGGATGAATGTCCCTTACATTGGTGATCAGTGGGAAGAATGCTCCTTACATTGGTGGTCAGTAGGAAAAATGCCCCTTACATTGGTGGTCAGTGGGAAGAATAAAACTGTGGTGGTTGAAGTGCTACCCTTACAGGCAGCTAAAAATTTGTTTTACAGCTATCTCTGTTCAGTGGCATTGGCCCCCCAACTAGGGTACCATCAAATGGGTCAACCAGCCAAAGCTCAAAGAACCCCCAGCTACCTGTGGAGGAAACCTAGGGTTCCACAGAACCCCAGCCGAGAATGGCTGCAGTAGTAGAGACTGTTCACTCAATAAGCAATCATTTTGGATGAAAGGAAAAAAACAAAGACACGTACACACATAATTCAACCTGTTATTGAAATGTTTATTAAGATCGAACTGTTGAACAACGTATCGAAATTCACTGTATACGGTGTGCAGGATTTGACAATCCAAAATCTTTTTTTTATTTAACTTTAAAATCAATTTTAAATTAAACCAGATCATACAAATAAAACAGAAATTACAGAACATGGCTTGAAAAAAATACAGGAAAAAAAAAAAAAAGTCATGCAAATGATCATACTCCAAAAACAGGGAAAAAAAATAACAAGCCAAACAGTGTACAAATCAAAAAAAAAAAAAAAAAGTTATACAGCAAAACCAAATCATTCAAAGATCAATCACGTGTGACGTCACTCTTACTTAATCCCTTTTTCCTCTTTAAAACATTTTTCATGTGTTTAACACACACATCTATAAAAGTTTACTAAACTCAGCAAGAGCTACCATAGTGGTCAACTTAATAAGTTGATAAAAAAAAGTATTTGTCATATGGGCAGTTCACTATGGAACCAGATCATAAACATATTCATGTTGAGATGCCTACCACGCAGCACTTCAGGCATTCAAAAAAACTCTGTACATCTTTTCCATAGTTGTGTTACTTCGGATCGAGCGCTAGCACAATGTAACTTAGGAGTGCTTAAAGGAGAACTTCCTTCAGAATAATAAAAACTTCCATGAAACGAATACATCGGCAAGATATTTGTATCTGGTGGCTTTGTTATTTGATTGTGAGCTGTAACAGTCCTGGCACTCGAGCGTAGAATCAGCTTCCGTCTAGTTTGCAATCGCTGCATATGCCGAGGTGGGCGGAGCTACTACAGCATCAAACTGAACTGAGCGCAATGCGGCGTCACAGGTTTGTTGTTCAATCCTAAAAAGGACCGATTTTTCTTTTCATATATAATTTACATTTTTCTTTTGAACCAAAAAAAACAAAAAACCAAACAAGCTGACACAGGTTAATGGCTATTTACATAAGGTATTCCAACCATTCAGGAGTTCTCCTTTAAGTGTGCCTTTCTGTATTTAGAGTTCCTACATCTGTAACACGCATTCTTTATATTAAATGTCGCTTAGCAAAATATTTAACTCTTCATAAAGCAGATTTTCTGACAGTTATATGTGATATAGGGGAATATACATGGTGTCTGGGATTCTAAATTCAAAAGATCTCTGAAAGAAGATTCAGAGGGCCAGACTTTTGGGGGCCCTTGGGCTCATCAGCTGATGAAGGATTACAAGTCTCAGGACGTGGTCAGAACCGAAACAGCTGAAGAGCCAAGGGCTGCTTAATTCTGGATGATCATATCAAAAATATCAAACACGCAAAGCGTTCCTTTAGGGTGTGCAGCAGGTTCTAGAAGTGATCCGTACGATAAGTGATCTATGTACATAAAAAGACAAGGACAGCAGGCGCGTAATGAACGGTGCTCTAAAAACGGTCGCAAAAGATCATTCCATACTCTTGAAAGACGACCATGACATTCTACGTGTGCACAACGATCGGACTGAAGGATGATGCTAGGACAAGCAGCTGATCGGATTAGTTGTAGATTTTCGGTACGACATGGGGATCGACGACATATGACTGCGCTAAATGCACTCCCTCAGGCAATGGAGGAGACAGAATGAGGGAAAGCTAATCTCTCACCAACAGTCCCTACATGAGTAATGTCGTCTAGAGCAATGCAGTAAGAAAAGTTTGATCACCCCATGAGGATTCTGATTGCTGAAAAAAAACCTCCAGAAAATCTTTGCGCTTAGTTCAGCTCCAAGCTCCTATAGCAGGCTCCTCTAGATGTTACCAACCATGGAGCACACGACTTCCTAGTCAATTACAGGCAACCTCCTCCCGGGACAAGCCTTCCCACTGCCAAGTAAAGCAGTCTCCTGCATTTGGCAGGGAATTGAAGGGCTTGGCCAACAAGAGGAGGCTGTATGTATCTACCAGCAGGCTGTATGGTCAATAATTGCTCATTAGAAGCTCAGATTTTTGTAGAACCCCAAGAACTTTGAAGGCAAGCCAAGCAGAGTCCCAGGAATACCTTACTAGCTAAGGTGGGCCCATAGGTTTGAGTTCAAATCACAGGCCTCCTTAGGATCATTGCACATCTAGGGCTGGCCGTACGTGGATCAAATTTTTTCCGGTTTTCTGCAGAAAACTGACAAACTTTGATCTGAAGATTGAAGGAGCCGGGAAGAAAACTGTTGGCTGAACAGTGACCACAGCCAATCAGTTTCAGCTACTGTTTGGGAACACAAAAGCTGGCGTGGATGGTGGAATTTGTTAATTTTCTTTTTTGTAAAGCCTGCAAGCTGAAGAAAAGAAACCTATGCATGTAGGGCCAACATAAAAGACTGTAGGGTGCACTGCTCTCAAGTCTTCCATGAAGTGCACTGGGATGGCCCATCTCAAAATTTAACGAACAGATGCAGCAAAGAACATTTTCTAAAAACCGATGTACTATATACATATAACGGACCTTAAGGGAAAATCTTTTTAACTAGCCTCGAGTTTCCCTTTCACAATCCGGGCACTTTAATTTCTCAGCTGGTACAATTAGCAGGTTGCAGCTGAACCTCCAAGTCCCCACAATACGTCTCCACAAATGATACTATATATATATATATATATATATATATATAGACTTATATACTGTACATCCACTCCAACTCAGGAAACCCAGACATCCCAATACAAGCTATTTATTTTTGGTGTTTTTAGTATTCCTCTTAACTCATCACTTCATTTTATCCATACACACATTTACAGCTTGTGCAAAGATAGATTTCACTGTGACTCCAGCCGGCAAATATTTTAGCACTGATTTACTTATGTAATAATGGCAATACATGTTCTAGGGACTGTATGTATTATATCTGCATTTTGGTGGCCATTTGTGTTAAAGTATGGAAAATTGGAATTCAAAATTTGCTTTCTTAGGTGTACTTGGTGCAAGCTTGCAATATACCTTTTGCTATGCATTTAACTTGGATGTTTAATCTGACACAGAGATAGGCAAACTAAGTCACGTGTGCCAGGTTAGCCACACAATGTCATTTGCAGTGGCACATGAAAGAACGGTATGTGGCATGTCTACATGGTTCAGACTGGCCTACTGGAGAACGCTCTG
Source organism: Staurois parvus (assembly GCF_062004578.1). Classification (NCBI taxonomy): domain Eukaryota; kingdom Metazoa; phylum Chordata; class Amphibia; order Anura; family Ranidae; genus Staurois; species Staurois parvus. The sequence goes on from NW_028318281.1 coordinate 573,217, forward strand.
GTAAGCCTCTGTTCCCTACAAATATAACCTGATGCTATAGGCTGTAATTAATGGCTCTCTACACTGTCAAAATACAAAGCCTTTCCTGCCACACCACGTCCACCCCCCATGATGTTTCTGAGAGGCCCGCCTGATGTCACAGATGTTAAGGTACCAACCCTCCTTCCAGTAACAGTGTAGGCCTGCCTGTGCATGCCATGAAGAAGCCCACCTACCCAACTACCTCTGAATCCTTCTCCATGTGGAACCTCCAGCTGAAGCAGGTATAAATTTAAAACCTCTGCATTTTTGAGGGTGCAGGAATTGGGGTGGCCTGAGGTCTGAAAATGCAGGAATTGGGGTGGTCTGAGGGCTGAAGGTGCAAGAATTGGGGTGATCTGAGGGCTGAAGGTGCAGGAATTGAGGCTGATCTGAGGGCTGAAGGTGCAAGAATTGGGGTGATCTGAGGGCTGAAGGTGCAGGAATTGAGGATGATCTGAGGGCTGAAGGTGCAGGAATTGAGGATGATCTGAGGGCTGAAGGTGCAAGAATTGGGATGATCTGAATTGTGAAGATGCAGGAATTGGGGTGATCTGAGGTCTGAAAGTGCAGGAATTATGCTGATCTGAGGGCTGAAGGTGTTGGAACTGGGTGATCTGAGGTGTGAATATGCAGGAATTGTGGCTGATCAGAGAGGTGAAGGTGAAGGAATTGGCTCTGATCTGAGGAGTGAAGGTGCTGGAATAGGAGTGATCTGAGGTGTGAAGATGCAGGAATTGGGATGATCTAAGGTGTGAAGGTGCAGGAATTGGGGTTGATCTGAGGGGTGAAGGTGCAGGAATTGGGGTTGATCTGAGGGGTGAAGGTGCAGGAATTGGGGTTGATCTGAGGTGTGAAGATGCAGGAATTGTGGCTGATCAGAGAGGTGAAGGAATTGGTTCTGATCTGAGGAGTGAAGGTGCTGGAATAGGAGTGATCTGAGGGGTGAAGGTGCAGGAATTGGGGTTGATCTGAGGGCTGAAGGTGCAGGAATTTGGACTGAGGCCATGAGTTCTGGGATGCTGAAAATGATTGGTGAGCTACTGAGGACAGTGCAGTGAACTGGAAAATAAATGTAAAATTTCTTGTCCCGCTGCCCCTCCCTTTCCCAGACTTCTGTCCACAGCTCTGGTGCCTGGTAATGTATCAGCTAAGCTCATGGCTCTTTTGCTACCTATCCTCATTTAGGCCTCGTTCCCACCATGGTGCAAAGACGTGAGTTTTTCTGCATGCGTTGTGCAAGGGCACAATTGTTCTCTATATGTCCTGTTCACAACACTAGTATCACGTGTGGATTCTATCTGTGCAGGAATCTACAGCGTGTATTAAACTCATTGGATAGCGCATAAAAACCAATGTAAACTGATGTCTCTGCAAGTTTCTCCATCAGTCTTTCTGCCCGATGGTGTGAATGAGGCATTAGACATACTGTGTGTTCAGCTCAATGATAGTAGGGAGGTCACAAGGTGGTGTCACCGCCCTCACTGCCATTTCCAAAACCCACCAGAATGGATTCCTGTAGGTAAGATGCAATGGTGTCACCTGAGCCTCCCGAAAGTTGGGATCATTTTTTTTTTCTATTAAATATTTATTATTAGGCTTTCGTTCCTTGTTTGGGTAGTGGGGGACTCAGGGAGTCAGGGAAGAAGACCTTTCGTTTTTAATAGTCCAATTTAACTAGATATAAAAGAAATACTGGTGGAAGGAGCCTACAACAGACTCACCTTCTTGAAAATATTATTGCTAGTTTTCCATTTTTTTTTTCTTTTTCATATCTTATTCACTGTGCTCCTCACATTGTCCATAATGAAAGCAAGGAAAAAAAATGTGTGTGGCCGGGTGATCACAACCCCTGCAAACAGGCCATACATGCTTGGATCTGATTGTCAGTCTACCTGAACCCAACAAACATTCAATGGTCAGATATCACCAATATAGCCTATGATTCAGTAGTGGCTTCTCTCTATATATTTTTTTACAAATACAGTAGATGTTAAAAAGACCCTGTCACTAACTAAAAAAAAAAAATACATAAATATGCCGGAAAAATCAAGTATTTGAAATGCTAACTTGCATTTTTCTTTTTTTTTTATCAGAAAAAACTTTAATTATTGACCTGCAATGTGCCTCTGAACTTGGTTAGCAAATTCATCTACTCCAGAAAGAGTCAATTTCCAAGCAAAGCCCCCCTCCCTCCTTTGCACATCTTAGCCCCCTCCTCTTCTGGGAGTGTCTACTTACTGCCTGTACTGGCCCAGCTCCTCTGCTCCTTCTTTTCCTACTTAACATTTTATATGTAGCTGCTGAGGAATAGGAGTGTGTCACTTGAGCGATAGCTCAAAGTCTGCTGATATCACATCTAAGATGATGGTGACCAGCAGCATTCTCATGCTTTTTATGTATCTACACAAAGCCTTTACATGTAAATACATTACATGCACATATCATCTCATAGGAAGATTGCTGTTGAAATGGTCTGGCGGCAAAGCCACTTCATCCCTTCTGGTGACAGCAGACTGCCTTTCCTACAGCATACATCGTGCAATTCTTTGCAAGCTATAGGCAACAGTTGCCCATTATACATTTGTCCGCAGTGTTCACACGGGGCATTGTCTTCAATGATATCACAATGATCAACTTTGACTCCAAGACAAACCAGCAATTGGAGGTAAACAAAGAGTAAAGGGTTGAATTCCGAAAGAATTTTCTTTCGAAAATCTTTTCTAAGAATGTTTGTTCGAATTTCACACCATTAGTGGGCCACAGCAAGGGCCGAATTTGAGCGGCCATCGAATCTGAGCAATCGGGCATGTTGGAAATTTTCGGGAAAAACAAACGAATTTCTAATCATTGATGGGAAAATCGTGTGAGAAATGTAATCAAAAAAGAAATGAGGGTGAGCTGTGACCTGGAAAGAAAAATCTTGGCCACGAAAATTATTTTCTGTAGCATCATGAAGCGAAATTAAAGGCTCGGTTGGCTGAATTTCGAAATCAATTGTGGCGCCATCGGATTACAAAATGCATGAAATTTCTGATTTTCTAGAGAAAATTAGTTTGGAATTCGACCCATCTATGGCCTGCATAAAGGACCGATTGTGGTTTACACGAACACCTGTGCCCGAGTCCTCCAATTATCCACTTGAGTATCTCATTACTACTGACTTCTGGGACCCGAGGCCTCCACTTCCATCTCCTGCACTAGGTGCTGCCCCTTGTTACAGACTTTTGGGACCTGGGGCCTGCATTTCCAACCCTCCACTGCAAGTCTATCTGTAAACCTCCAACAGCCAGTAGGACTGAGGGACAGGATGAGCCCAACAAACATCTAGGTGAAGCCAAGTTAAAATGTTTCCAAGATACCATAAGGGTGTATTTCATTTTTTATTATTATGCTACAACTAAAGCCGGCCCATAGATGGTTCGAATCATGGCCTGGTTCAGCAGGGACTGGCCAAAATTTGAACCATCTATGGGCAAGCTGATTGTACCCAAGTCGATCGACTTGAGTGCAACCAGCATGTCAGATTTTTAGCATGTGATTATTGCCAGTTGCTATATCCACTTCGTACCTGCCGAGAGAACACAGTCCCCGGGAGGGATTCCCCCATCAACAATGACTGACGCATTGCAAGAAAGAAAATCGCATTATCTATGGCCTGCTTACGGTTTGTCTCTCAGCTTCCTTTAAAAGACTAAATTTTCTGTTACAGGATTATTTAATCTCCAGTTCATGTCCAGCATGTTGAGGTCATCCATAATAAAACCTCTTCCTTCATTGTCATTGGAGTTATCGATCAACAAGTTCTCACAATCTATAGACTATCCTGGGGTCTGTGTATTACACCAATTCTAAGAGAAGATCCCTCTCTGCTTTGTAGACAGAACCAGAGGGATTTCATTTGTTTTTTAAATAAAGTTAGTTTTATGCTATTTTTGACATAAATGGCAACAACCAATTAAAACAAAAACTTAAAAAATGGGCAGATTTGATGTAGCACTTGGTCTTTTCCTGCAGTCACTCTTCTATCGTTTTAAGTTCACACAAAACTGACCGAGGTAGTAAAGTCTCTCCACACGAACTTCTACCCCCTCCCATCAACCTGACTGAACCATATACCAAGTAATTTGAATCTGCAGCTTAGGATACACCCCAGGTAGATTCAAACAGAGCAACCAAGACCACACTGTGCCACATCAGGCCGAGCAAGGCCACAGCAGGAGGACCAAAGATGTCATGGGGGGGAGTCTTCCCTTGGATCTTAAGAAGCCACTGTGGGAGTGAATCAGTGGGTGTCCATATAAATGTAAACTATGAATGCAGTCACATCTTAAAGCCTCTTTAACACAGGCATTAAAACGGAGCATAGGACAGGTTTCCAACTCCTTCCCATCTCAACTTCCACCCATCACTCCCGAAACAGTGAATGGAGTACTGAGAACCTGCAACTCAGGGTAAACCTTAATTAGATAAGAACAGATTGAGACCATACTGCTCCACATAAGGCAGCAGCAGATGTTGAAAGGCCAAAGATGTCAGGGGGAGTCTTCCCTTGGATCTTAAGAGGCCACTGTGGGAGTGAATCAGTGGGTGTCCATATAAATGTAAACTGTGAATGCAGTCACATCTTAAAGCCTCTTTAACACAGGCATCAAAACGGAGCATAGGACAGGTTTCCAACTCCTTCCCATCTCAACTTCCACCCATCACTCCCGAAACAGTGAATGGAGTACTGTGAACCTGCAACTCAGGGTAAACCTTAATTAGATAAGAACAGATGGAGACCATGCTGCTCCACATAAGGCTGCAGCAGATGTTGAAAGGCTAAAGATGTCAGGGAGTCTTCTCTTGGAGGCCATTGAGGGAGCGAGCTAAAGCATGTCCACGTAAATCTGAGCTATGGATTGAGTTACACCTAAAGCCTCCTAAACACAGGCATCAGAATGGAGCATATGATGTGTTCCTACCTTCTCCCCATCCCATCTGCTACCCATCACTCCCATCAACTCAAGCTTTCCATTGTGACCCCAATGCAAGAAAACTGTCCACACCCCCCATCAAGGCTGACACCAATACCAAAACCCTTCATGGTTTGCCCAATTTTACACACAAAAGGGAAACTAGAGAGAACTGATGTTCTTTTCAGGATAGCAAGACCTCTATTATGATAAGTTAGCTCTATTCTGACCCCACAGGACTGAACACACATGGATTTTGATTGGTCAGCTCCACGTAGATCACGCAGAAAAGATTAGCATTCAGCCAGTTCTAAAAATTCTAGTTTATTCTGATGAGGTGTAACCACATGTAGCATACCATCCTATTTTATGTCCGGTCTACCAAAGTCTAACATGGAGGATTTGCGGTCAGCTGGTCACTATATTAGCCATGTGAAAGTCCCTTTTCCACAGAGCTTACAGCGGCGACGCGTCTCTATGCAATGCGTTATCAGCAGCTAAACGACTGTTTTATTATCAATTTTATATCGTTGCAACAGGCTTATCCAACTACTTTACAATAAATCTTAAAAAAAAGAGAAAAAACAACTTTTAAACAGCACGCCTTGGAGATGCAGTTCAGACATATATTCAAGTAACTAAATTAAGAAGTCGTATTGCCACCAATAAAATCTTTACCGCCTGATGACAGCAGATCAGTGTAGCCATCAGGCTTCTAGAGCTAGCATAGGTAAGAATCTATAGTATATCTACAATCTGCATAAACATTCTTATTGCAGCACACAAAAATCAGGCTACTCTATTGGGCTGCTGATGGCCCTTCAGCTGTTAAAGCAATACAAGTCCCAGTGCATGCTGGGACTTCCTTCCACAGGTGATGGACCTAGGCCATTCAAACCTGTTCTGAAGTCCAACCCCATCATTGCATTAACATACCCTAAATCAAGGCAGCAAAGTAATCAGTTCTGTAAACAGGATCAGTATCTTGTTCCTCTAAGCCTTGTATAGGATATTGTAGTATACACAGTTTAAAATGCGTGCCAATTCGCTATCAATCTCTTAAGGACAGTCTCCTCCCCCCTTGCACATCATAGTCCACTCCTCTTCTGGGAGTGGCTAATTTCTGCCCCCGGGTTCCTGTTTTAGTGTGGCTCCCTTCTCTTGCAGCATCCTAAGAACCACCCATGCATGCAGGAACTAGAGTTACCTCCCTAAAAAAATCATCGACAATAGAAACCCCATAGCCTAGAATTGCTAGGCACTCCAAAGCTCCTCCAACCCTACCCTCCCTGCACACAACGTTCTATGCTGCTGGCATTTGCAGTCTCTGTGCTGCTTCCCTGAACTTCCAGTCTTCACAGGAAAGAGTTAGTAGTGGACAGTGTAGTCCTTAAGCCAGTCTCTTAGCTTGGGGAAGGGAGAGGGAGGAGCAGGAAAGCACCTTGCCATCCTAGGCTATGGGTCTTCTATGGATGCACACAGTGCAGGGGGACACAACTCGAGTCTCTGAAGAGAAGAAGGGGGAAGAAGAGGGAGGAGCAGGGAAGCACCTTGCCATCCTAGGCTATGGGGCTTCTATGGATGCACACAGTGCAGGGGGACACAACTCGAGTCTCTGGAGAGAAGAAGGGGGAAGAAGAGGGAGGAGCAAGGAAGCACTTTGCCATCCTAGGCTATGGGGCTTCTATGGATGCACACAGTGCAGGGGGACACAACTCGAGTCTCTGGAGAGAAGAAGGGGGAAGAAGAGGGAGGAGCAAGGAAGCACTTTGCCATCCTAGGCTATGGGGCTTCTATGGATGCACACAGTGCAGGGGGACACAACTCGAGTCTCTGGAGAGAAGAAGGGGGAAGAAGAAGGAGGAGCAAGAAAGCACCTTGCCATCCTAGGCTATGGGGCTTCTATGGATGCACACAGTGCAGGGGGACACAACTTGAGTCTCTGGAGAGAAGAAGGGGGAAGAAGAGGAAGGAGCAGGGAAGCACCTTGCCATCCTAGGCTATGGGGCTTCTATGGATGCACACAGTGCAGGGGGACACAACTCAAGTCTCTGGAGAGAAGAAGGAGGAAGAAGAGGGAGGAACAGGGAAGCACCTTGCCATCCTAAGCTATGGGGCTTCTATGGATGCACACAGCGCAGGGGGACACAACTCAAGTCTCTGGAGAAAAGGATGAAGAAGAGGGAGGAGCAGGGAAGCACCTTGCCATCCTAGGCTATGGAGCTTCTATGGATGCACACAGTGCAGGGGGACACAACTTGAGTCTCTGGAGAGAAGAAGGGGGAAAAAGAGGGAGGAGCAGGGAAGCACCTTGCCATCCTAGGCTATGGGGCTTCTATGGATGCATACAGCGCAGGGGGATACAACTCGAGTCTCTGGAGAGAAGATGGGGGAAGAAGAGGGAAAAACAGAGGACATCCTTGCCATTGTGGGCTATGGGGCTGTGTGTTTCTATTGATGCTTACGGTACAGCGAGACAAAACTCTAGTCTCTACACGAGAGCTGGCTCCATAGGATGCTGCATGAGAAAGAAGCCACTCTGAAATAGGAAACCTGGAGAGGCAGTCATGGCACCAACTTAAACTTTTTAAAGAAAAAGAAGCTGCATATTCAGTTGGTGATCAAATCAGCCGCTGAAAGTGCTTAAACTGAGGGTTTAAGATCTTTTTAAACCAAAATCTGGGGAGTTGCAGTGCCAAGCAGATATGGAACCACGGTCCCTGTATAAATTAACAACCTGTACAAGAATACCAGAACAAGAGGATATCAAATACTGTTTGCAAAACAGACTTGTTTGCCAGAAAGATGGAATCATGTCTTGCAGCTAAGCAGGGGCGGACTGACAACTCATGGGGCCCCTGGGCAATAGCAAATCATGGGGCCTCTGTGTCCTCGCCAACAATCAAACCACACCCAAAAAAGCCTGTGAAAGGTATCAAAAAACATCTCATGGGGCCCCCTACTGACCCCGGGCCCTCGGCAGTGCCCGAGTACTCGAATGGTCAGTCCGCCCCTGCAGCTAAGACAAGTCCATAAAAGCCCAATTGAAGTCTTACAAGGTTTTATCTCTTTGTAGATCTGTACCCCTATATATGTTATGATTTGAGGCCGATGTTTGCTTAGAAATGCTTTAGAATACCTTTTTTATCCATGCACAGCTGCTTCCTGCGCTCACATTGCAGTGCTCTGTGATGGCAGAGCTGAATAGCAGCCACACCCCTCATCACAGACTTGCATTGCAGAGGTCATATTTAAATTCCCTGCAAGGATGCAAGGAAAATGGAGGAAAGAGATATTACAGTCTACCTGACTGCATAGCCTTTTCTGTGACTTCAACTGGGCTTTAGGCATAGCTTACTTCTTCAAGTGTCATTGAAATCAAGGCCACAACCTTCAAGTCAGCTCCGGTACACCTGTCATGTCTCAAATAGATGCAATTAAGGCAAAAATTCTTATTTTAATACATGCCATTTATGTACTATACACATATTATACCATGCATTTCAATATAATCACTGAAGATTCAGAATAACTTTTTCGTAAAAGTGCAAAGCAGAGCGAAAGAAGTTTGGTGCTTGCCGCCGGAAGGGTCCCCATGCAACGTCTGAGAAAGTTCAGGACCTCCGACACTAAAGATTTTAAAAACACCCAAAGCACTAAAAGCGCAGAATATTCTCCAACTTCTGAAATAACACGAGCAGCTCAGAAATAAAGGAAACCTTGTTAAGGGCACGGTGACACTAGAACACGGACAGACTCCACTATGTATTGTGATTGTTGATTTAACCTAGGAGCAACGTTGCAGCATAGGCGGGGATTGCACATCCATCTAAAATTGTCAACTGTACATTTATTGTAAAATTGCAGGGACTGGTGGTTTGTTACTAAGAGTACCTGTCACTTTTCTATGGTTGAGTCAACAGCGAGGAAAGATGGGGCCAACTAGGCCATGAGGAACCGTGACATTAGTTGAGGCACTTGTCAGTCAATATTCCTCATAAGTAAACTGGCTCCACTTTGATGACAATGGATAATAAAGGAGAAAACATGGCTGAACGGACAGTAATAAAGTGATGGGGGTGCCTTAATTGTGTGGTGTGCTACGAGAAACTCACAGGCACTAGTTGTCTAGCAGGACATGGTGGGACTTAAACAGCCCTAATTAGGGGCTCCCATCTCACACCCACTGATGCCTACCTTTCCTGTGCTCACCCAGCTGTAGTGTTGGCCTGTTGAAGCCTTTGGATATACACCATTCTTCCAAGGAATGAGGGAGCCTCTAACCTTCTTCCCCCAACTTCCAACATGCAGTTCTCAAGCCTTAGTGGCCAATTGCCAGGCCTGAACACTGTCATGTTGGGGAGAGAAGTCATTGAATCTGTGCCTAGATCAAGCATTTTTTTTTCATATACTGAACAAAGCAGTAAAAGCGATTTAAAACAAGCCCTCATTCACCTCCGTATTAATACGCATTGATAAAAAAAAAGATTTTCGTTGATTTAAAGCTCTTGTACTGCTGGCTACAAATATGTAAATTGTTTAATGTCTATAGTTTGGGCACAGTTACGCTTTAACTCTGGGTATGCCTTGACAGGTACTGACGCAAAGCTTTTCAAGTAGGCAAGGCAGCAGGGGAACAAAGAGAAGGTGAACGCATTATGCCTTCCAGGCCCTGAGAGAACCCGTTGGATGAGACACTCCTTCCAGTCAATGAGAAGCTTCCACATCAACAGTGAACGAAGAAGAATTCAGGTAGGCAAGGCAGCAGGGGAACGAAGGGAAGGTGAACGCATTATGCCTTCCAGGCCCTGAGAGAACCCGTTGGATGAGACGCTCCTTCCAGTCAATGAGAAGCTTCCACATCAACAGTGAACGAAGAAGAATTCAGGTAGGCAAGGCAGCAGGGAAACGAAGGGAAGGTGAACGCATTATGCCTTCCAGGCCCTGAGAGAACCCTTTGGATGAGACTCTCCTTCCAGTCAATAAGAAGCTTCCACATCAACAGTGAACAAAGAAGAATTCAGGTAGCCAAGGCAGCAGGGGAACGAAGGGAAGGTGAATGCATTATGCCTTCCAGGCCCTGAGAGAACCCTTTGGATGAGACTCTCCTTCCAGTCAATAAAAAGCTTCCACATCAACAGTGAACGGAGAAGAATTCAGGTAGGCAAGGCAGCAGGGGAATGAAGGGAAGGTGAACGCATTATGCCTTCCAGGCCCTGAGAGAACCCTTTGGATGAGACTCTCCTTCCAGTCAATAAGAAGCTTCCACATCAACAGTGAATGAAGAAGAAAGACCCTCCCACACTAAAGCCCTGAAGAAAGAAGAATCAAGAACTGTGTTGTTACAGTAATTTCAAGGCATGGGTTTTAGTTTAGTTTTTCTTTTTGTTTAATATAAGCTAGTGATTCATTTGCAGGGACAAAGGATAAAGAATACCGGGGCGGGGGTTTATCTTGGAAATAGGCTTTAAGTGGCTGGGAGGCTTTAGATTGCCTGTCTTTACAGGTCATCACAAACAAATCATCCATGTGTCAGGATGAAATAATGAATCAGGTTACAGCAAACTGAAAAAGTGATTGCGAAGGGGCACTGAGCTTCAGCCATTTGTGGTTTCCACAGACAATGCCCAATGACTTATATCTACCATCGTTACTCCAGAGCATTGCACATCATACAGACCACATCAGGGTAAAGGTCTGCTGGGTATGTAGGAAATGATGAGTATATAATCAAGGGTCACATTATGTTCAGTGAATCTGCCCATACTTATGTCTATTATTACCTTTGACTTTTAACAAAAGAAAAAAAAAAGTGTAAGTGCCATTCTCGAACTCCGAGGTTCTAAAGCCTTTCTTAACCTTTTTAACATAGAAGAACCAATAAAATAATTTTTGGGTCTTAAGAAACTTCTGCTATGATCACTATATCTACAGCTCATGTTACTTTGTCATGAACAGTAAGGTGCAATGTAAAAATAAATAAAAGGGTAAGGAATGTGGCGTATTTTATGCATTTGAATACTAGAGCTGATATATGTATCTAAATTATTTTCAATAATAACAATAAAATTAAACAAATACTTATAAAAGTCCAAAAGAGATATGCAGACATTGAAAATAGTAGTGTCCATCCACATGGATGGTCTGTGGAAAAGTGCCCCTTACGTTTACAGTATGGCCAATGAAATCCCTACTTTAATTGGTGGTCAGCGAAGAGCTCCCTTAGAGTGTTGGGTAATGGGAGAAGGATCCCCTTTCATTGGTGGTCATTGGGAGAAGGGTCTCCTTATGTTGCTGGTCATTGGAACAAGGGCCTTCTTACTTTGGTGGTCGCTGAGAGAAGGGCCTCCTTACTCTGATGGCCATTGGGAGAAGGGTCTCTTTTTATTGGTGGTAATTGGGAAAAGGGTCTCTTTATAATTGTGACTATTGGGAGAAAGATCTCCATAGTTTAAAAATTCAGTGTCAGTGGCAATTTATCTGAGGGGCAGAAAATGCTCATCTTTCAATAAACCCCTAGCATACTCTGGAGGAACCGTAGGGCTATACGGAACCCTGAGCACTTACACATGAATATTGATATTGCTTAGAGTCCAGCTGAGCAGATTCAATGCAACTTCACCAGGGCATCACAGAATAAAAACTCCCATATGAGGCTTCTCATATGGGTATTTGGTCTCATGACGGGCTTCATTTAAAGGGAAAATATATTTGTGTTACAGTGTTTCGAGTGAAGGATATCAGCCTAAGAGCCTGCGTCAATGGGCTTTGGTTCACATTAGAGATGCTTTTCTCCCTATATACGTCTATGAGAATGCAAAAGCATCTGAGGTAAGTCAAATGCAAAGGAGGAGCAGGTCAACTGTAGGTAAAAAGTACCTGTCAATGCATTCTAAATGATCTCAAACTGATGTGTTTGCAGATTATTAGGGCCAGTCAACACAGACCCTAATAATCTTATCAATTAGTGTTACTGTTTTAAAACCCCTTTTATAATGTATGGTTCCTAAAACCATACTGGAGCAGGCCTATTGCATATGTAGGCCTGATTCCTATTAGTAGTGGTGCACAGTATTTGTGGTTTACTGCTCCTCTCTATAGACCTAGCTTGACTCTTGAAAAATGTTAAAGGTCCTCTCAGAAGTTCTAATGGATGGATACGAAATCACACTACTAACAATGCTTGTTGGCTTGCTCTCATGTTGACCCACAGACTTCAAGACTGACCTCATCTTCAGAGGTTCTCATCTGTATACTTGTTCTATGTCAGACACAAAATAATGAAGCAACAATGTTAATGTGACAGCCAGTCAAGTAGCATTTTCAGAAGTGGTCACAATGGTAGCTTACAAATTTCTTTCATGACGGGTGCTTTTTATGGATGTGCAAAATACTATCCACAGCAACTAAGTAGAAAGTTTAACCAACCTGACCTGAGTAGACGAAAAGCCGGCTGGTTGAAGTGGGTCATCAAAGCTACTCTTTACGCTGCCTTATTAAAAGGGCCTACAAGCGTCTCTCTGTATGCACGTTGTAAAGATAAGAAAGTAGATTCTCACTGGCTGGTGGTGGTAAAACAAGAAAGTCTCTGGACCAATCCACCAGTGACATCATAGCAGTAAAAGATCTCAACGCAAGCCCCGAAGATGCATAAATACGAGTGTGTCAACAGTAACACTGCTTCTATAGCCGTGCAAATTAGTTTCTTAGGCAAGCATTACAACAGTGACCACCTACCAAAATTTGTTGTCAAATAAAAGCCTATCTGTACAGCATTATCTTGACAACCAATATACGAATTAGAAACTGGCTGCAAGAAAAAAAAGAAAGACAAAAGTCTACAGCAGTTGCTTTAAAAGAAAGCAGATTTTTTTTCTCTGCAATATAAAAAAATAGCCCCCATATTTATTTCTCAAGCTGCTCCCGAATGATTTTTTTTTTCAGAGAAACAAGAGGGCAATATTGCTTAGGACCCCTGATGTCAAGTGAAAGAAAATCCAGATTTCAGATGGACTAAGGAAAAACTTCTAATATAATCTTACATTAACCTGCCATCGGACGGATCCGTTGGGCATTTAAACAAAACCAAAGTATTTTTACATTCGAAATGAAGAATTCCATGAAGAAATAATAAAGAAAAGTCCTCTATATAGGCCTTTTAGCTTGGTGTCACAGAGCTAGAATGAAAAAGAACTACTCATATAGACTGTTAGGATAGGTTGCAACTAGATTGATTAGGCCAGGGTTTCCCATAGTTTGGTTGGTCATGTACCACAGTCACCATCTTTCCAATTTTTCATTATTGCACTATATAGCCAATCAGTTGAGGACACCAGACTATTACACCTCTATGAGCTTGTTGGATATTAGATTTCCAAAATCATGGAAACTCTGGGAAGGCTTTCCACAAGTGTTTAGAATGTCCATTCAACCAAAAAGCATTTGTGATATTAGTTACTAATGTTGGAAGACCTGGTCATAATCAACGATCCAATCATCTTAATGGTGTTCTTACTGAACACCCTTAAGATATTAGAATGTTGATTATGACCAGGTCTTCCAACATGACCTGGCTGAGATCAGGGCTCTCAAGTTCCTCCATACCAAACTCATCAAACCATTTATTTATGGAACTTGCTTTTGTACACAGGGGCACAGTCATGCTGGAACAGAAAGGTGCCTTCCCAAAACTGTTGCCACAAAGGCTAAAAGAACACAATTATCTAAAATGTGTTTGTTTGCTGTGATCTTAACAGTACACTTCACTAGAAACACCTGAACCCAATCATTATTAGTGGTGTATCCATACATCTGGCTATATAGTCTAGGTTTTTTCCATGCTGCCACCTCCAATGGTGCATTGTAAAGATATGATATACAGCACTATGTCACAGGTAAGCAGCGTGGATAAGACTTCATATTTTCACAATTTAATGTGTTCTGAGAGTCAAATTGGGTGTTTGTAGCTGTGACCTGTACTGTACATAAAAAGAACCAGCAGAAGACACAAATGCAAACAAAGGTGTATGAGATATACAAGGCTGAGAACCTTTATGCAAGGAGGCAGATCACCATTATTACCAAAATGGTACCATTATAGAACGATGGCTAGCATGGATTTCAAATAAGCAATTTTACTTTGCTTGGAGCATCAATTTAAAAGCTTCTACCTTTTCAACCACCTAAAGAGTCAGTGTCCAAACAGAACACTACCCTCTTCAGAAGCACCCTTGTAAACATGAGGTTACATCAACACCTTCTTAGTGTCTGCTGTTGGCCACCTCCATAATGAGTAAAATTTCCCATATAGGATAGCCTTGTAAAAATAAACCTACAACCCACACAGACGATGTGTTATTGTCTGTAGTACATGACCCCCCCGGTTTGGGGAACACTAGACTAGGGTGATGGTTTCCAACCTCTGGCCCAATTTTAATGGTTCTACTGCCACCTGTCCTCAGATACAAGTCTAACTTACTATTTTTTTTTATGAATGATCTCTTTACTCGAGTTGAATGTAACCAAAATATTCTTGTCTATTAAATAAATTATAGCAGTGCTCTACAGTTTGTAAAAACAAAAAACGAAAACTATATTTTTACTTAACCACTTCAAAAGAGTTGCCAAGAAGTCTGGCAAAACCAAGCTTGAGAACCACCCAGCAAGGCTTTTTAAAGTGCAACTGTTACCTTGGCAAGCGGAAGCCATTTTTTTTGGGCTGGGCCAGGAAGGATCAGCAATATTGTAGAACTCTTCCTAGCAGCACTATAGGCTGTATTCAAACAGTAGATTGGAAGATAAGACTCCCAAGGTCATCCTGGCATTGCCAGCTTTGAGCCAACTAAATGCTTTCCCTGGAGTACTAGCCCAGCTCAAACTATGGCCATTCCAGTATGCATTTGCACTTTAATGCTTCATTAACACAACTGCATACTTTTGACAAGTAAAACAGTAGAAAAAAAAGGTTTATAGCAGTGTCATTACAAAAACTTCAAACTTAGATGTAGTTGGCTAAACTTCATATAGCATTAGGTTTTAAGGATCATGCAGAAAAAGCATCATCTAATCGAAAGATTCTAGAAAGGGCAAATTAAAGGAGCTTCCATTTAATTTCCTTTTATTTTTTTTATCTTCACTTAGAAACTGGAAATGCCCCTCCCCTGGCAAGAAAGGAGAATAGCGAGGCATCGTATTGCAATTGGTTTCCAGTCCAGACGTGCACCTGATTAGATTGCCGCCACAGATGTGTCTGTGAGGGTAGGAATGTTGCGGGTTGAACACATCACCTGCTCAGACTGCCGACTCGTTCTCCACTTCTGGAGGAACTGTAGACCCTTTCGGAGAGAGCTGCAACACAAGTGGTTTTTCTGGATCTACCCCATTAGCGATGGCGCCATTTGCTGGACGTTTCGACTCCTCCTTGTTCTCTTCTGGAACCTCAGGGTATATCACTAAGAATGTAGCTGTGAGAAATCCTAAGAAGGAGCCTATGGAGGCCACCAGAGGAATTACTCGGACTGAACCCACAGCATCAACCACGGCTCCCAAAGCTGAGGCCACCAAAATCTGGGAGATGTAAACTTGGCAGGACAGGATGGCGCAGTCTATGCCAAAGCCTCTCTTCGAGTTCCCAGGGCTGTGGTGGATGTACTGCAGATAAACAGATTGAAGAACTGGTAAGCAATTTAAAGTGAATCTATAGTTCTAAAGTGTATCTGAACTCAAAAAGTAAAGATCTGCTTTCAGGAAAATCTAGGAATTGTAACTGTGCTTAAGTAATCTGTTGAAAAATGTAACTTTTGTCTTGAATTCCTCTTGAAAATAACTACACTTTCTGTGCCTATGCACTAATGTGCCTTAAACTTCATAAATGTATACAGTATCTGCACTGTGAGATCATTGATGGCAATGTTGCCTGTGATAGTCTCAATAGATTTGGAGTGAGCTCTGGTGATTTCATTACTGCGCTGCTTGCTGGAGAGGATGTGGTACCTTAACACCTGCAGTGAAAGAATCTCCCTGCTTCTGCCAGTCATTTCTGTGCTTTTTACACTTCACCTGCTAGTTCGTGAATATTTTTCCTCCATATCATGAGGAAGCAAAGACCTGCAGCTCTACCAAGATGGCTGCCTCTACACAGCATGTAAGAAGGCATGGTATGTCAGTAATGGTAAAAAGACCAGTTGCAAGGACTACAGGCCATACTCGTGCCTAATCCTTTGTCCTCTGCCAGCCTTTTTAGGCGCACGTTCAAAAAGGAAATTTTGTAATTTAACGTTTTATTATAAGTTATATTCCTTGATTATGCAATCGGCTAACTGCTTTTACTAGAAGTCTAAACAACCTTTGACCTGTATGCACTCTTACATTACACTGCTTTGCCTGAGCAAATGCAATAGGAATGGTCATATTTGGTAATCCTTGTTTTACTTCCTCATCTGACAGTTCATACAGAACAACCTGGACTAGGGAGCAGAGAGATTGCCACATCACATGACCAACACTGGAAGTGGATTGTCTTAACAGTACGGCATTCTCTCAATGCTAAAATACATCAACAGAAGATCCTATCGCTTTGCTCCAAAAATTTGCATGCGTTCTTATTTACACATTCCTACTGTAATTTAAAACACACCTCCAACTGAGAAAAAAAAATAAAAGTATTTTTGAGTTCGGGTCTTTGTGTTGGTCTTGTAAATGCGAATATTTCATCCACTTGCCACTTACCTCTTTCATTTCGTGGTACTGTCCCAGCAGGGCATATGGGCAGTATGAAATACTCATTGACACTATTCCCATGGTGCTGATCATGATCATAGAGACGTAGACATTGGGAAAGATGAACATCACTGCTGTGCCAATGGAGAAGCCAAGCGTTCCTAGGATGTAGATGATTTTGATGCTGAGGTCATAGTTATCCAGGTACTTCTGTAACAAGGCTGCAGAAAGCACAGATAAACAGTGTCAGGAATCATACTTGCAGAGGCACCACGGCAGTATTGTGTGGCTTGTACACATACTGGAACATGTATCTGAAAGTGGTTCAAGGACACCCTGTCACTATGTCAATGGAGGGCTAAGTGACAATGTCTTTCTAAAGGTCTCCTGCACTAGTTATACTCACTTTACCAGCACTCCCTCTTAGCTCCTCCCTTCACTATATGGAGCAGTAACATTCATCTTCCAGTCAGTGCTCAGGCCTAGCAATTGGCTGCTAGCCTCAATCACACATTGGGTTATATCACAAGCTCCCCCATGCCCGGAGGCACTGGTTACTGTCACAAGCTGCAATGGAGGAAGGATTGCCGATGAGGTAATGCGGATAAGGCAGGAATAACTGGTTCGGTGGGCGTGCAAATTTTCAAATTTACTTCCTCTTAGCTCCTCCCTTCACTATATGGAGCAGTAACATTCATCTTCCAGTCAGTGCTCAGGCCTAGCAATTGGCTGCTAGCCTCAATCACACATTGGGTTATATCACAAGCTTCCCCATGCCTGGAGGCACTGGTTACTGTCACAAGCTGCAATGGAGGAAGGATTGCCGATGAGGTAGTGCGGATAAGGCAGGAATAACTGGTTTGGTGGGCATGCAAATTTACAAATTTACTCCCTCTTAGCTCCTCCCTTCACTATATGGAGCAGTAACATTCATCTTCCAGTCAGTGCTCAGGCCTAGCAATTGGCTGCTAGCCTCAATCACACATTGGGTTATATCACAAGCTCCCCCATGCCCGGAGGCACTGGTTACTGTCACAAGCTGCAATGGAGGAAGGATTGCCGATGAGGTAGTGCGGATAAGGCAGGAATAACTGGTTCGATGGGCGTGCAAATTTACAAATACACTGTTACTTTCCAAATGTTCTCTAGTGTTAATGAGTACTGCCAGTTTAGGACTGCCCCTCTCATGTGTGCCTGTTGCTAGTACACAATGATTAAGCTTTTCTCTAAAGTTTTGCCACACCTGTCAAATCTGACCATCACAGTAGAATGAGATAATGGAATTCTTATCAGCAGCCGGTTGCTTTCATATTGTCTCTTATCAAAAGCCTACATGGAGCTGTATAGAGAAGAGTTCACTTAGGGACAGGGGGCACTCATTCAGCGGTGTGTGTATAATTGGTGCTTAAAGTGTATGTATAGCCAAAAACGTTTTTTCTTTTTGTTTGGATACAGTAGAGAATGGTTAGAACACCTTGTTGTTCACTTTTAGCTGTTTGTGTCCTGTCCAGACATTAAGAAAAACATCACAAGCTCATAAACTCAAATCAAGGGTGGTCAATATTATTACTACTTTCCAAGGAAGCTGGAGAGCCACTCGTAGGAGCTGTTGGTATCATGTGGGACTTCCATATTGGAATGGCTACTGAAATCCTAGATGTCTCATATCATTTCTTGTCCTGAAACATGACAGGAGGCAAGGGGAAATTTCTACAAAGCAGGGTAATTCCCCTCTCAGAAAATTACAGATACAGTATTATTGGTAGAACCCTGGATCACAATACGAGAAGGTGGTCTTAGTTATTTGAGACAGATCTCTAAAAGTTGATGGGTCTAGAGAAGTCCTCCGAATAACAGCATTAAGTAGAAAGATGATAGCGCCACAAGGTTGTTTCAGTTCCAGTAAGCCTTTATTGATCATTGGAAATATCGAATAGATGGCCAACGTCTTCAGGACTTACAATGATGAAAAAACTATTTATGAACTGGACCGAAGCAGGTGTTCTTCACAATAAATATCAAGGTTCATGCAGGTAAACTGGATGATAGCATGACCTCTACCTTGTGACATGGAAAGTCATGTGACCTGCACCACAGGAGCTCAGGAGAAGTGTGATTATATTGCCACTGGAAGAATGGTGGTCAATATTATTCCACTACTTTCCAAGGACACTGGACAGAGACTCCAAGGACCGGTGGATATTATGTGGGGCTTTCATACTGGAAAGGCTATTGAAATGCTAGACTTTGCAGTGAGGTCAGAAATGACCACTTGTATTTTAGATATTTTAAAAATTACCGCAGATTATACACGTGGCAATTTGATCAAGCAATTTAACTTTCAATTCTATTTTTTTTTTAACTTGCAAAGCAATTGAGGATATTAAATATGTGGTTTTTAACCAACAAAAAAGAGATGGAATTGAAATGATTCTGTTTGGTGGAGAATTCTAATCCCTTTCTACAATATGGTTTTTCATTCTTGTTCCAATTCAATTTGAATGCGATGATTCTTCGTTTGCATTCTGGTGGTCAATTATGCTTCCTCTAGAACAGGGGTCTCCAAACTTTTCAAACAAAGGGCAGGTTTTCTGCCGTTCAAACTTTAGGAGGGCCGGATTGTGACCAGTGGGGGGTAGAGAATGTCCTGGGCCTAGCATCAGTGAAAATAAACATGTTGTAGGTCTGCTGTGCTTCTAGAGCAGGGGCCTCCAAACTGCGGCCCGAGGGCCGGGTGTGGCCCTTTGCTAGCCTTTATCCGGCCCTTGGGGCACTATTCCTCCCAATGGTATGAGGTACTATTCCTCCCGCTGACACCAACAATGGGAAACTGTTTCTTACACGGATACCAATGATGGGGCACTATTCCTCCCATTAATACCCATCATTGGTATCAGTGGGAGAAATAATGCCCCATCATTGGTATCAGTGGGAGAAATAATGCCCCATCATTGGTATCAGTGGGAGAAATAATGCCCCATCATTGGTATCAGTGGGAGAAATAATGCCCCATCATTGGTATCAGTGGGAGGAATAATGCCCCATCATTGGTATCAGTGGGAGGAATAATGCCCCATCATTGGTATCAGTGGGAGGAATAATGCCCCATCATTGGTATCAGTGGGAGGAATAATGCCCCATCATTGGTATCAGTGTAAGAAACAGTGTCCCATTGTTGGTGTCAGTGGGAGGAATACTACCTCACATCATTGGGAGGAATAGTGCCCAAAGGGTCGGATAACGGCTAGCAAAGGGCCACATCCAGCCCTCGGGCCGCAGTTTGAAGACCCCAGCTCTAGAAGCACAGCAGATCTACAACACAGGAGAGCAATGAGAAACAGAACTTTTGTCACGCCATAACAGAAAGTGCTTGAGCAAGGATCCTCTTGTCAGGGTCACCAAGTATTATTTTAATGAAAGTTGCAGATTTAGAAAAACTGAAAATAACTTTTAAAATGACATTAACATGTTAAAGATTATAAGCAATCTTAGTGAATGGGTGGGAACCAGTTAAAGTGGCAGAATATCCAAAACAAACGTGTTGACCACAATGGACTTGTGTCTTGTTTCAACCAAGCTATGTGTATAACTGTGGTAAAGCTTCACTGGGGGGCAGAAACTGATGTTATTGCTTCAATGCACTCTATACAACTCTGCCCCAAGCTACATCAACAACCTCATCTCAATAGATCACCCTAACTGTCCTCTATTCACTCCTCCCAATACCTCCTGCTCTCTACTCTCTGGTACTAGAGTCAATTGATTCAGATGGGTAACCTCCCCTGATTGAATATTGCCCATATCTTCATATCAGGAACATAGCAGTTGGACATTTCCAGGATAACCCTTTTATGCCGTATACATAATAAGTGGAATGATGACTTATTGTGGATTAATAGTATGATGTGAAGTTCCATGACCTGCAACCTTGGACTGCTTGTTGCGTTGCTGGTATTTCCATCAGAACTACTCCATTTCTAATTTGTGAGAAATGGCCATATTCCAGCTAGGTGTTTCCTTTACCACGCTGCCAGATTTACTAAATGGCTTCATAAGACATCGTTATCTTCAGCTGATCACTGTTCTGCTCAATTGATTCATTATCGTGCTATAACGCACTAAGGCCTAACTCAATGATGTGTATCTAAACACATTGGGTTCTCTGGACCATTTCAATTCACATTAATGACCTTATGCATACATCCTAGTACGGACTTTTCTTTTAAGGGCTCATGTACACTGCAGCTGCTAAACTGACGTTCAGGAACTGTTCTGCGTTTTTTTTCAGCAGCCCCTGAACTCTCCCTAATGTTTTCCTATGTGTCCATGTACACATCGTCGTTTACAGGCAGTTGAGTTTACAGTCATTTTCTTGAATGCACCAAAATTGCATTCAGGAGTAGATTTTACCAGCGTTTCAAAAGGCAAACCCTTGTAAACGCGGTTAACCGCATTTACAAGCGTTTGCGTTTAGACGCGTTTTTGACAGGTCCATTTCCAGATGCTGTCCAGAGCCTTTTCTCATCATCAGAAATGCATGCAAAGCGTTTTCCATGTATTCAAATGGACCGGGTACACCAGCGCAGTCAGTTCCAGGTTTTGTGTGAAGGAAACAATGGTAGAACGCGCCGCATTATGCTCATGATGGGATCCATAGTGAGTACAACCAGAAAAGACAGGTCATCTCAACACATACTGCTCTCTCTGCTTCTGCTCTCTCTATTTCTCTCAAAATGTCTGAAATAGTTAATTATTTACTGTTTTCAGTGCATTCTGGGCATTTGGGAAGATCTCCTGAGCAGGAGCGGACTGACCATTCGAGCACTCGGGCACTGCCTGAAGGCCCGGGTTCAGTAGAGGGCCCCATGAGATGCCCCTGGTACCTTTCATTGGCTTTTTCATAGGCATTTTTGGGTATGGGTGAGGACACAGGGGCCCCATGATCCCCTATTGCCCAGGGGCCCCATAAGTTGTCAGTCCGCCCCTATCTTTTAAAAACGTTTCTAAACGCAAACGTGCATAAACGTGCATAAACACGATATGCAAACGAGGATAAACTGACGTTTTTTTCACCTACGTTTTCTAGTAGTCAGTTTCCAGCGTTCAGAATAGTTTCCCAAACGCCCCGTTTACATGAGCCCTAATTCACCTATATGACTGGTGTATGTTTGTCTTCTCTTGCAAGGTAATGTTTTAATATATATCTCCTGTATAAGGAATAAAGTTTTGTACACAATACTACTCTGCATGGGTAATCTTAATTACCGACTGTGTTCAGTTTGTTCTTTACAGCTGTTATTTTTTGATGCATCATGCATACTAGGGGGGGTACAACTGGGGGGTCAATGTTAGAGAAGGATCTGGGGGGTCTGGTAGATCACAAGCTTAATAATGGCATGCAATGCCAAGCTGCGGGTTCTAAAGTGAGAAAATATAGTGAACTTGGTGTAGAGGTATTCAGTCTGAGGTCATCACAGAGGACACTCTTTACGTCTGGAGGTAAAGAGATTTAGTCTCCAAATACGGAAAGGTTTCTTCACCGTAAGAGCTGTGAAAAAGTGGAATAGTCTCCCTCAAGAGATGGTTCTGGCCAGCTCAGTGGATTGCTTTAATAAAGTCCTGGATTCTTTCCTAGATCCACAGAATATAACTGGATACTAATATTTACAGGTATAGTTGATCCAGGAAATATCCGATTGCCTCTTGAGGAATCAGAAAGGAATTTTTTCCACTGCTGAAGCAAATTGGATCGTGCTTTGCTGGGGTTTTGTGCCTTTCTCTGGATCAACTGTGGGTATAGGATTATATATTTTTTTCCCTTTTGGTTGAACTAGATGGACTTGTGTCTTTTTTTCAGCCAGACTAACTATGTAACCTGCCCTGCACACCCCCTTTAGATTGTAGGCTCTTATGAGCAGAGCCCTATGCCTAACCATTTTGTAATGACACTGTACTGTCCAACTATATTCAATATATTTATATTGAAAAGCGCTATAGAAGTCCTGTATAAAAATATAAACGAGTAGTGTATATTTTTATTTAAAACACATATGATATCCGTATGGTTGCTACATTGTCAATCTAGGACAGTGGTTCTCAACCTGTGGGCCGCGACCCCTTTGGGGGTCAAACGACCCTTTCACAGGGGTCGCCTAAGACCATCGGAAAACACATATTTCCGATGTGTAAAGAGCAGCTACTGTGTAGAAAGCAGCTGCTGTGTTGAAAGCAGCTACTCTGTTAAAAGCAGCTACTGTGTTGAAAGCAGCAGTATTGAAGGTAAAACGACACTCATGAATTATAATTACTGGGTAAATAATTTTATGGTTGGGGGTCACCACAACATGAGGAACTGTATTAAAGGGTCGCGGCATTAGGAAGGTTGAGAACCACTGATCTAGGAGCTTACACTATTGGTAAATTCAATTCTGATGTCACAACGAGCCCCTGGAAACTGATAAGGTGAACACTGACGCAGGCAGGTACACTTCAAAAGCTAGACATGGTACAATGTGGGCTTGTATTGAATTGAAGCCTCACAGATGGATTAAATAACATACACATTCTCAGAATAGAAGCTGTGAGACGTGAGTAGAACAGAGCCTGACAGCCAGTTACCTGAGCAGACGGCGGCAGTAGCAGCATATATCACCAGCCCCCAGCAGCCCATCTGCACACCGGAGTTGTAGTTATGGAGTTCGGTAGAGTTGGTGAGAGCCTAGAGGAAGAACAATCAGTGTCAAGTCAGTGCATTAACAAAACGGAGAATGATATTAATGATATCATGCACATGAATCCGAAACTTTCACCCGAAGGATCATCAATTGGCTAAATAGTGTACGGTGGGCTAACAAAGTGGATGGAGTCCAAGCTGCGTATTTGCATAGGAGTACACTGGCCAGGTAGTAGGATAGTGGAAAAAAGACAGGGCAGAGCCACTTAGACCATACACTAAAGATTCCTGAAGAAAGCATCAAAAGGCACCAATAAAAATTCCCTGCTATAAAAAATGCTCAAAGCATGGAAGTGGAACCAATAACAATAAGAAAACTACTAGTGTACTTGACCTTTATCTTGAAACTTGGTGATAACCACTTTACTGGGGTATATAAAATAAAGGGCAACAGAGGTATTGAAATGGTGCGAGATGCCAATGCCACTACAGGCGCCATCCTGGAATAGCCATGTGACTGAAAGCCAAGGCACTTGGTCATGTGCTGTCCGTGGATAGGAAAACAGCCACTCCAGGTATGGTTAGTACTGTATAGTTACCTTGGTCCAGCTTGTAACAATGTAAGTATACATCAGTGTTTCCCAACCTTTTTTCAGTCAAGGCACTCTTTAAAAATTATGGGTAGTCCCGAGGCACCCTTTAAAATTATGGACAGTCTTGAGGCACCCCATTCTAAAATAGGGTGCCTCAAGACTGTCCAAAATTTTAAAAGGGCACCCCATTTTAAAATATGAGAAACTATTCTAATAGTTTTTATAATGCAGCAACATCCACACTGGTATGACACGCAACATTAGAGGTGATTTATTAACTAAAAGGCAGGCTTGTTCCACCCGCTGGCTTGTATACAAGTTTTGGGCAATTTTTAGACATTTTGACAAGGCACCCCTGAAGAAACCTCAAGGCACCCTGGTTGAGAAAGGCTGGTATACATTATCCATGCCTGGCTGAACCCTGCTTTTTCTGATCGCTTCAGTTTCAACCAACATGTTTCCAAATCATTTGACCACTATGCCAACTAGCTAAAGCCGGGAGAGATTTGTTTGCTAACAAACCTTGTGATCACTGTCACACTTTTTTCTGTGTGCACTTGCTGGGCATGCGGAAGCGAATATCATTTCTAAAGAAGAGACTACCATGTTTAAAAAAATAAAAATAAAAAATGTACAAAAAAATAAAACCCATCTCCAAATGAAAGATAGTCAACCCATATAAGAAGCACCATCAAGCGGACTTTCTGCTTGGAAGAGTCTGAAAAAGCAAGTATTGCAATGAAAAAAACTTTTTTTTTTTTTTGTCACTGCTGGGTAAATTATAATTTTTTTTTTGGAACTCTGCTTAAAAAAAAAAAAGAAAAAAAAAAAGGAGGACAACATTGTGAATTTTTGTTTGTCACCCTATAATAAAAAAAAATTGAAGTAGCGTATTTAGTAAAACACTGTAACAA
The DNA here is from genome assembly GCF_062004578.1 of Staurois parvus. Taxonomy (NCBI): domain Eukaryota; kingdom Metazoa; phylum Chordata; class Amphibia; order Anura; family Ranidae; genus Staurois; species Staurois parvus. The sequence goes on from NW_028318281.1 coordinate 598,091, forward strand.
ATAAAAGACTTATACAGTACATATTCAAAAAATGTAAAAATGATAAAGATGGGCAAATTAGTGAATATAATTATTAATATATTAATGGCCAAATCAACTGACGGCACTAAATTTGGACTGGGCATCAATAAACTGAAGGTCATGAAGGGGTAAAGTACAGTTGTAGCATATTGCACTTACCTTGGGATCGCCTTCAAAGATGACCTGACCCATGAAATCTGTATAGAACACTGCTTCAGCAATAATAGAGAACCAGGTTAGCAAGTGACAAACACATAGACGCATCAGTTCTTTCGGCATCTTTAGCATGGACAGCCAAAGCAGCCTGACAGTTGTCTCAGTCTCTCCTTCCTCACTCTCGGTATCACCGCTGGAGTTGGTGGCTCCGCTCTGATTTCTGTGCCTCTGTCTCTGACGCTGCCTCTTCTGCATGTCGTAAATGTCATTCATGCTGCGTGAGGATTTTATAAGCAAGATGGCGTTGGCTCTCCTGAAGCGGTAGCGGTGGGATCCTACCTTGCCATAATACGAGAAGGTGTATGAAGGCTGACGATAGAACATGTGCCTTCTCCGACGCATGGAGTTCGCGGTGCAGGACTGTTTCATGCCGATTCTGGTGTGCCCGTTCATGTTCTCCTTCTGTAGTGCGTCACCGCCGTTTGGAACTTTGGCTTCATTAATGTGATTATCAAGCAACATCTCCTCCTCTCGCTCGTTCTCCCTGAGGAATGCCGAAAGACGGTTAAATTTGGACTTCAGAAGCTCCTGGCTGGTGCTGCGCGGGGTGTTCGGGTATGAACAATCTTGGAAAATGGAGGGTTCAATGTAATGAAGAAACTCGGATTCATAATCCAATGTGGCGTCAGCCATATGCAAAACTGAATCACTTTTACTTCTTACAATGTCCACCTCAAGGAAGTCGAGGTTGAGCTCATGCTCGGACTGCACTTCATCGGGAAAGCTTGAGTAGGGTTCCTCTTCATTAATAACGTTTAATCGAGACATTGGGACGAGCGTGCTGTTTAATTTTCCGCTTGACATGGTGTCCGCTTCATCCTCTAGGCGGTCCTGTTGGGGGCTGTACTGTTCTTCCTCAATACTGAAAAGGTGGAGGCCAACGGATACAGAGAATATAATGGCTGCGAAAAAGAAAAGGACTTGCTGCTGAGATTTAAACAGTGTTCCGAGGAACGTTTGAGTCCAGTCCAGTCCACCAAGCATATAGCCAATTGCTCCACCAAGGCCTAAAAGTAAAAAAAATAAAATAAAATCGAAACAATAAACTACAAAACTAATGGCTCCTAAATTAGAGTAGCAATACACTCAACACTTTTTTTTTTTTATAGATTTGGGATAGGGGTTCGTTTTTGTCAGTTTTATTGTGGTCTGTGTCCCATTGGGTAGACCTACCCTTGTTACATTCTCTGGTACCCATTGTCAGAGAGGGAATGCAAGAGGGATCCAAAAGATTACAAATATCATTGTAAACAGGGGGGATATCTTCCAGTAGGACACCTGTTTACCTGACAGGAAGGTTAATCCTTCATTTGGGAAGATCTTCATTTCCTGTTTCTCTGGGGACAAGTAGTGAAAAAATGTCACTAATGTGGATATAGACAGTAAAAAGCCCGGCAGATGTTTTAATTTTAAAGTGGATTTAATTGCTGTATGTGACTCTGCTGGAAGACATTTCTTTTCACTTGCAGTCTTGGTGACCACCCTGGCAGGAAGTATGGAGAAATCTTGCCTAAAGGGGATAAGTCAGCAAACAGCCAACATAAGTTCTAGCCCAGGGATGGGCAACCTAAGGCACATGTGCAAGGGCAGGTACATTGTGTCATTTTCAGTGGCACCCAGAAGCTCGTCACGTGCCATGTTCACAGGCTGGGACTGGCCTGCAGAAAGACTGGTGGGGCCCTTGCTTCCTACGAATACAAGCACTGCCATAGGCTGTAGCTGACAACTCCCTAGGCTGTCAATTACAAAGCCTGACCCATCCCCCTGCACTTGTGTTCCAATAATCTCCATGAGGTTGTAAGGAAGCCTGCCTGAAATTACTGACCTACCAGCATAGGCCCACCTACTGCTGTTGTTACTTGAAGAAGCCCACCCGCATACCCTTTTTCTTTATTTAGTGGAACCACAAGCTGTAGCCAGTATGAACGTAAAACCCTTGCATTTAGGAAGGTGCATGAATTGGGGCCAATCTAAGAAGACAGTGCAGAAATTGGGCTGGTTTAAGGTGTGTAGGTGTTGATTTGAGGTGTGAAAATGATGGAATTGGTATTGATCTAAGGTCTAACTGGTTCAGATCTGAGGGGTACAGGGATTGGGGGGTGATCTGATGTTTGAAGGTGCAGCAATTGGGGTGATCTAAGGCGTGAAAGTGCAGCAATTAAGGTGATCTGATATATGAAGGCGCAAGAATTGGGGTGAACTGAGGTATGAAGGTACAGTAATTCAGTTGATCAGAGGTGGGAAGGTGCAGGAATTGGAGGTGTGGGGGTGCAGAAACTGGGGTAATCTATGATGTGAAAATGTAGGAATTGGCATCAATTTGAGCTCTGAAGGTGCAAGAATTGGTGGAGGGGTGAAGTACTGGGATTAGAGCTGATCTGATGTCTGAAGATGCATCAACTGGTTGATCTGAGGTGTGAAGGTGCAGCAATTGGGGTGATCTGAGGTGTAAAGGTGCAGGAGTTCAGTTGATGGACGGTATGAAGGTACAGGGAATTGGAGTGATTGGAGGTGTGATGGTGCAGGAATTTGGGTGATCTGAGGGGTGAAGGGGCAAGAATTGGGGTGATCTGAGGAGTGAAGGTGCAAGAATTGGGGTGATCTGAGGTTTGAAGGTACAAGAATTGGGGTGATCTGAGGTGTGAAGGTGTAGTCATCGGGGGTGACCTGAGGTGTGAAGGTGCAGGAATTCAGTTGTTTGGAGGTGTGAAAGTGCAGGAATTGGGGCAATCTGAGATGTGAAGGTGCAGGAGTGGTGAGCTGAGGTGTGAAGGTGTAGATATGGGGCTGATCTGAGATATGGAAGTGCAAGAATTGGGGTGAACTGAGGTATGAAGATACAGGAATTCAGTTGATCAGAGGTGGAAAGGTGCAGGAATTGGAGTGATTGGAGGTGTGAGGGTGCAGAAACTGGGGTAATCTATGGTGTGAAAATGCAGGAATTGGCACTGATTTGAGCTCTGAAGGTGCAAGAATTGGTGGAGGGGTGAAATACTGGGATTAGGGCTGATCTGATGTCTGAAGATGCATCAACTGATTGATCTGAGGTGTGAAGGTGCAGCAATTGGGGTGATCTGAGGTGTGAAGGTGCAAGAACTGGGGTGATCTGTGGTGTGAAGGTGTAGTCATTGGGGTGACTTGAGGTGTGAAGGTGCAGGAATTCAGTTGGTTGGAGGTGTGAAGGTGCAGGTATTGGGGTGATCTGGAGGTGTGAAGGTGTAGATATCGGTGATGACCTGAGGTGTGAAGGTGCAGGAACTTAGTTGCTTAGAGGTGTGAAGGTGCAGGAATTGGGGTGATCTGAGGTGTGAAGGTGCAGGAATTGGGGTGATCTGAGGTGTGAAGGTGTAGATATCGGGGGTGATCTGAGATATGAAAGTGCAGGAATTAGGTTGATCTGGAGGTGTGAAGGTGCAGATATCAGTGGTGACGTGAGGTGTGAAGGTGAAGGAATTCAGTTGTTCGGAGGTGTGAAGGTGCAGGAATTGGGGTGATTTGGAGATGTGAAGGTGTAGATATTGGTGGTGACCTGAGGTGTGAAGGTGTACATATTGGTGGTGACCTGAGGTGTGAAGGTGTAGATATTGGTGGTGACCTGAGGTGTGAAGGTGTAGATATTGGTGGTGACCTGAGGTGTGAAGGGGTAGATATTGGTGGTGAACTGAGGTGTGAAGGTGCAGGAACTCAGTTGCTTAGAGGTGTGAAGGTGCATGAATTGGGGCGATCTAAGGTGTGAAGGTGTAGATATCGGTGGTGAACTCAGGTGTGAAGGTGTAGATATCGGTGGTGACCTGAGGTGTGAAGGTGTAGATATCTGTGGTGACCTGAGGTGTGAAGGTGTAGATATCAGTGGTGACCTGAGGTGTGAAGGTGTAGATATCGGTGGTGACCTGAGGTGTGAAGGTGTAGATATTGGTGGTGACCTGAGGTGTGAAGGTGTAGATATTGGTGGTGACCTGAGGTGTGAAGGTGTAGATATTGGTGGTGACCTGAGGTGTGAAGGTGTAAATATTGGTGGTGACCTGAGGTGTGAAGGTGTAGATATCGGTGGTGAACTGAGGTATGAAGGTGCAGGAGTGGTGATCTAAGGTGTGAAGGTGTAGGAACTCAGTTGCTTAGAGGTGTCAAGGTGCAGGAATTGGGGCGATCTCAGGTGTGAAGGTGCAGGAGTGGTGATCTAAGGTGTGAAGGTGTAGATATTGGGAGTGATCTGAGATATGAAAGTGCAGGAATTGGGGTGATCTGTAGTATGAAGCTGCAGACATTGGGGTGATGTGAGGTATGACGTTGCAGCTATTCTTAAGTCTATGGAACGCGGCAAAAACGCAAAACGCACCGCAAAAAGCACTGCAGAAACAGATCAAATGCAAACTGCATAGGTGTGAACCTAGCCTTAGTAAATCTCCCCTTTAATGTGAACAATTTTCCAGACCCCTGGCTGGTCTAGCCCCTTCTTCCACTTTATTCAAAAATTAACTTTTTACTTTTTTTTTACTTTTTAATTTTTTTACGACTAGGTTTCCACGCTGCACAGAGCGGCTTTTGCTAAGCATTTTATGGTCATAAAATATAAATTATGGAACTCACAGACTGCAAACCAGGCATTTTTTTGCATTGCTGAAAATGTTGCTCATTAACTTGCAGCCGAAGAACAAGTTATAAACCGCACTGATGAATGGCCAGTTATGATGGGAATTGCACTTCAAACATTCACAGGCATAATACATCGATAAATGGTATCAGCCATTAATAATTCAGAAGTGTGCACACAGATGTCAGCTCCAATCCTTGTGCCTTCATATGTAAAATGTGTACTGTGCATACAATACAATATAGAACACATACACAGGGCAGTTTTTGTAGCTTTTCCTCCATCCAGGGTTTTTGTTTTTACCCCCCCCCCCCCAAACCAGGGATGAATGGGTCACATGTTGGGGGACTGAGTGCATAACTGCATAAAGATCTGCTATTCTCTGTGACACAATTTCTGCCTACGGTCCCCCTCTCTGCCATCTGCAGGAGAGCGATAGTTTAAAGAGAACCATGTGCCCGAGTCCTTAAAGCAGAACTCCAGACAAAATTAACATGATAAAATCAACAGCCCATTAAAAGATAAAATAAAAAAAAACACCTTTAGTTGCAATATTCACCTTAAATCAAGAGCTTCCCCTTGCAGTACTTCTGTTCTGCCACTAGATGCCCCCCAGCCTTATGACTCTTAACCCATTTTTTCTGAGCCCATCCTGGACTCACCCCAGCCTGTAAATGAACAGTTAAACAGGAAGTGGCACAGTGATGTGCGCATCTCCATGTCACTCTGCTCTCTCCTCCTGTCAATATGCGCCTTGTTAGCACATAGACTAGCTCTTTGTGCCACTTCTCCCTCTTACACTCCAGCCTTGCTGTACAGGGGCTGATACCAGGTCAAAAAGTACGTACTTAACCCCTTCCCGCCGGCGTCTCCCGGCCCTTTAAGAGTTTCAGAAGCCGGGAGGCGGGACGGGGTTTAGGGACCATGTGACCGCCGTGACGCGTCATCACGGCGGTCACATGATCGGGAAAGGTCCCGATCGAATGAGCAGACCGGGACCCTTCCGTTGAGTACTGGACATGTGTGCTGGGAGCGCGCAGGGTGCACGCTTCCAGCACATATGTTTTTTGTTAATTGCACGCAAATGTGCGGCCGCTCGGTGTCTAGGCCCAGATGCCGGGAGGCCGCACATTTATGTGCGGCCGGCTTGAAGAGGTTAAAGCGATTCTCAAGGCTCACTTTTTTTCTAAAAATAACAAACATGTCTATACTTACCTGCTGTGTGCAGTGGTTTTGCACTGAGCAGCCCGGATCCCCTTCTTCTCGGGTCCCTTGAAGGGTCTCCTGGCCCCTCCCTCCTGTTGGGTGTCCCCACAGCAAGCAGCTTGCTATGGGGGCACCCCGCCGCTCCGTGTGTCCATTCACACATAGAGCCGCAGCTAGGTCCCAACCTCCTCTATCTTCTCATTAGCTCACTTGCTGTGATTGACAACAGCGGGAGCCAATGAGGAGAGGGAGTCCCGGGATAGCCGAGACTCTAGTGCACATCGCTGGATCAAGAGGGGGCTAAGCTGAGTATTAGGGGGGATGCTGCACAGAGAATGAATGAAGGTGAAAAAACCTTGAGCTTTTACAACCACTTTAAACTGCTTGCATTTAAAAATACATTTAATGATTTATTAAAGTGTTACTAAACCCAGGACAGCTGGATAAAACAAAAAACAATGTCTGTCTTCATTGCACGCTGCAAAGCAACAAAATGTGATTTTAAAAATGGGGTGATTCTTTTCTATACCTGCTGTGTATATATAACCCCCCCCCCCTTTAAAGCTGGACATCAGGGGAATAAACCCACAGAAACGAATGCAGCTCTGGTTTCATGAATGTGTCATTAAGTGTTATTAAACCTCCAACTATATCCGCTCTCCCCAGACCCCGCATTCACTATATCTGCTCTCCCCAGACCCCGCATTCACTATATCTGCTCTCCCCAGACCCCGCATTCACTATATCTGCTCTCCCCAGACCCCGCATTCACTATATCTGCTCTCCCCAGACCCCGCATTCACTATATCTGCTCTCCCCAGACCCCGCATTCACTATATCCGCTCTCCCCAGACCCCGCATTCACTATATCCGCTCTCCCCAGACCCCGCATTCACTATATCCGCTCTCCCCAGACCCCGCATTCACTATATCCGCTCTCCCCAGACCCCGCATTCACTATATCCGCTCTCCCCAGACCCCGCATTCACTATATCTGCTCTCCCCGGACCCTGCACTCACTATATCCGGTCTCCCCGGACCCTGCACTCACTATATCCGCTCTCCCCGGACCCTGCACTCACTATATCTGCTCTCCCTGGACCCTGCATTCACTATATCTGGTCTCCCCAGACCCTGCATTCATTATATCTGCTCTCCCTAGACCCTGCATTCACTATATCTGCTCTCCCTAGACCCTGCATTCACTATATCTAGTCTCCCACAGTACACAAAACATGGAAATGCAATTATTTTAGTAAATATAAACTGCTAAATACCTTTTCTCATCAGCAGTATATAGCAGTCTTGTGACCTCTAGCAGGAGGAGTTTTCATTCTGCTCTAGAAGGATGCAGAACCCCTGACCTCTGTCTGCATTCATTTGCAGAACCCCTGACCTCTGTGCTGATTGGCTCTGGGCTGATCACATGCCCCCTCCCAAGGAAAAAAAAACCCAAAAAACTCTATCCATATACACCAAACTCAGCATGTGCAGCTTGCCCCCAAGGCTCTGTTCTAAGATGGATTGAGGAAAGTAGAAGCGGAGGATCAGAGAAGACAGGATCAAACAGCCTGTTTACACAATGCAGAGGATTAACCCCTTAGGTTCCACAGTGAGTATAACAAGCATGCTTTACTGCATCTACAGACCGATTGTACTGATGTGGGTTTAGGAACACTTTAATAATCACAGAGCTGCATTCACTTGCATAGTTTAGGTGTGTTTGGAGTTCGGCTTTATTGATGCCACTCAACAAGGCGGATTAGTATACCTGCGCTGTATTTTTCCCCAGACAAGGGGGAATATCTGCACCCCGTAGATGGAGGACAGGGGTGCAGACACCAGGCTGGTACAGGGAAGGGAAGAGACGATGCAGCAGGTGCATCTGATCAATTATAGAGCAAGCCTGCAAAAATGTGCTGCCAAGAAAACACGACAAGAAGTGCCGCAGACGTTACATATAAACAGTTGCATCTGCCAAGAGGAAATGACAGTGCCGCGAGAACGCCAGACCGGCTGCTGATCGAATTCTGAATCTGCATGTTCAGAGCCCAAAGCTACTTGTATGACCCTAGCTTCTTTCAAGAGAACCTGTCACCATAGACGGTTGTAGAATTTGACTCCGGTGGCTCCAGATCTACAAGCTATGTAACCTCTCAGCATTGGTTAATATCATGCCCCAAATCTTTCCCATGCTTACCTTCTACATATTGTACAATCACATTGGTCCCGGTCTTTAAGGAGCGTACAATCTAAAGGTACCGATCTCACATACAGGGGTGGACTGACCATTCGGGTACTCGGGCACTGCCCAAGGGCCCGGGGTCAGTAGAGGGCCCCATGAGATGTCCCTGGTAGCTTTCATAGGCTTTTTTGGGTGTGGTTTGAATGTGGGCGAAGACACAGGGGCCCCATGATCCCCTATTGCCAGGGGGCCCTATGAGTTGTCAGTCCTCCCCTGGTGATGTCACACAGTCCCGCCCACCACTGACTAATCCTACCCAACATACGGCACCAGGCTCCTTGGTTCTCCCTGTGCTTGCTTGAGTTTCCTCCGGGTACGTCGTTTTTTTCCTCATTCCGGTACTCGGGCACTGCCCAAGGGCCCGGGGTCAGTAGGGGGCCCCATGAGATGTCCCTGGTAGCTTTCATAGGCTTTTTTGGGTGTGGTTTGAATGTGGGTGAGGACACAGGGGCCCCATGATCCCCTATTGCCCGGGAGCTCTATGAGTTGTCAGTCCGCCCCTGGTGATGTCACACAGTCCCGCCCACCACTGACTAATCCTACCCAACATACAGCACTAGGGTCCTTGGTTCTCCCTGCGCTTGCTTGCGTTTCCTCCGGGTACATCGGTTTCTTCCTCAATTCCATACACATACTAGGCTGATTTAGAGAGGAGATGCTTTTCCTACCAGCATGTCTTTGGAATCGATGGCTGTATACATCCATTAGCTATCATCCAGTTAATCTTTGTATCACACCTTCTATCTCACAAGTTGCCAGGAAACAAGTCATTGGTGTTATCACTAAACACTTCATCATGACATGATTGCTTGGGACCTTCTTCCCTTAAAGTCCATCGCATCACTACACAACCTTCCCACAGGCGTCTGTGACACCAGACACTTTGCTTTTACCCCGACAAAATGTTTTTACTGGAGTTGCACTTTAACTAATGGGAAAAACCTTCACGCACACAGTCAAAATGCAATGTTTTACATGATCTCTCTATATAAAACTTCTCCTGTCCAATACCTTAGCCAAGAAGCCTATAACGAGTGAGGTACGTACCAGCTGAGAAGGCATGAATATTAAGTGCCATGTCCTGCTCTTCGTTGTCTGCCACATCCAGCAGATACGCACGGATTGGCCCTTCGGTGGCATCGGCACAAAAGTCTAACACCACAACACCGAGCACTGTGAGAACGATGCCGATAGGCTGTTTATCAGGAACGTCCCCAATGGCCAAACCTGCAGAAGACAAGAGCACAACGTGGTTAGAGTTCTGTAAGCACATTATGTAAGCATCAATGAACCCAATGCAGTTCACATTAAACACCCATGCACACAGCTAACCTGTGCTTTGGCTATACAGGGCACAGACATGGTTCACCTTAGTAACCCCTCTACCAGCAGCACATATGTTTCCTTCACTCCCCCGCTTCACTGTCCACTCACCAGGAGTGAAGACAACACCCTGTACTTCAAAGTATGTGGGATTCAATTCTTTTCCTCTCCTAAGATGCATTAAATACTTAGGCATTGGCCAAGAGTGGTCACTGAAGGGTGGGAAATGTGATTCAATCCTTTTCCTCTCCTAGGATGGTGTTGGTACTTAGGCATTGGCCAACAGTGGTCACTGAAGGGTGGGATATGTGATTCAATCCTTTTCCTCTCCTAGGATGGCGTTAGGTACCTAGGCATTGGCCAAGAGTGGTCACTGAAGGGTGGGAAATGTGATTCAATCCTTTTCCTCTCCTAGGATGGCGTTAGGTACCTAGGCATTGGCCAAGAGTGGTCACTGAAGGGTGGGAAATGTGATTCAATCCTTTTCCTCTCCTAGGATGGCGTTAGGTACTTAGGCATTGGCCAGGAGTTGTCACTGAAGGGTGGGAAATGTGATGCAATCCTTTTCCTCTCCTAGGATGGCGTTAGGAACTTAGGCATTGGCCAAGAGTGGTCACTGAAGGGTGGGAAATGTGATTCAATCCTTTTCCTCTCCTAGGATGGTGTTGGTACTTAGGCATTGGCCAAGAGTGGTCACTGAAGGGTGGGAAATGTGATTCAATCCTTTTCCTCTCCTAGGATGGTGTTGGTACTTAGGCATTGGCCAAGAGTGGTCACTGAAGGGGTGGGAAATGTGATTAAATCCTTTTTCTCTCCTAGGATGGTGTTGGTACTTAGGCATTGGTCAAGAGTGGTCACTGAAGGGTGGGATATGTGATTCAATCCTTTTCCTCTCCTAGGATGGTGTTGGTACTTAGGCATTGGCCAAGAGTGGTCACTGAAGGGTGGGAAATGTGATTCAATCCTTTTCCTCTCCTAGGATGGCGTTGGTACTTAGGCATTGGCCAAGAGTGGTCACTGAAGGGTGGGAAATGTGATTCAATCCTTTTTCTCTCCTAGGATGGTGTTGGTACTTAGGCATTGATCGAGAGTGGTCACTGAGGGGTTGGAAGAGGGTATTCTGCTCTGCATAAACTCCATCTAGATTAACTCAGATTACGCAGGACTTCGAACAGTAGATAAAGAAGAGATGAGCGTGGGCATCTCCTTAACTCTTCCCTAGCCAAACTGCGAATTTGCACACTTTTTTGACTCCAGTGAGCTACAGACTGGGTCATTCCTATCCCATAGCTTACGTAAACAAAGAAGCAGGTTGTGGGGTGGGAATGATCTGGCCTGCAACTCATTGGAGTTAAAAAAAAAGAAGAGAGATAGGGACGAGTTCAGAAGACACCCAAGCTCACCTCTAATAAAGACATTCTCTAAAATTGATGAAGTTTATCTCAGTAGTCATTAGGCATGGATGCTAACCATACGGTCCAATATACAGACAACCACAAGTCATATATGTAACACAAGGGTCCACTAGAAAGAGCATTTACAAAAGCACATATATAACAATGGCTAGCACATGAGATTAACAGAAGTAATGAGTCAGAAATTACTTTCAAGCCAATTCTAATACTGTATGTCATTTTAAATTTGTGCCTACCTTTCTGCAAACTGCACTGTGCTGGTTGTATTCACATTATTAGGGCCAATGAAGCTCTAGTCAATATTTTAGCTGCCATACCAGTAAGGTGTGGGCCTGTCAAGGGGCAGCAATTTTAGTGAGTGGACCTAACAGAGGGGGGAGGCAATGCTGAGTGAGAGGACCTTAAAAAGGAGAGATGTAATCTTGGGTGAATGGACCTAGTGGAGGGGGGAGACAATGTTAGGAGAGGGCCTAGCAAAGGAAAGACACAATGGTGGGTGAGTGGGCCTAGTGGAAGGGAGAGAAGGTTGTGTAAGTGAACCTAGCAGTAGGAAGAGACAATGTTGGATGAGTGGTCCGAGCAGAGGGGAGGAACAATGTTTGGTAAGGGAATAGCAAAGGGAAGAGGCAGTATTGGGTGAGTGAGCAGTATGTACAAAGTAATATCAGCGAGTGGGTCTAGTGGAGAGGAGAGGCACTGTTGGGTGAGTGGGTCTAGCAGAGGGGAGAGGCACTGTTGAGTGAGTGGGTCTAGCAGAGAGGAGAGGCACTGTTGGGTGAGTGGGTCTAGGAGAGGAGAGAGGCACTGTTGGGTGAGTGGGTCTAGGAGAGGAGAGAGGCAATGTTGGGTGAGTGGGTCTAGAGGAGGGGAGATGCAATGTTGGCTGAGTGGGCATAGAAGAAGGGAGAGGCAATGTTGGGTGAGTGGGTCTAGGAGAGGAGAGAGGCACTATTGGGTGAGTGGGTCTAGCAGAGGGGAGAGGCAATGTTGGGTGAGTGGGTCTAGCAGAGGGGAGAGGCAATGTTGGGTGAGTGGGTCTAGAGGAGGGGAGATGCAATGTTGGCTGAGTGGGCATAGAAGAAGGGAGAGGCAATGTTGGGTGAGTGGGTCTAGAGGAGGGGAGAGGCAATGGTGGGTGAGTTGGTCCAGAAGAGGAGAGAGGCAATGTTGGGTGAGTGGGTCTAGAGGAGGGGAGAGGAAATGTTGGCTGAGTGGGTCTAGAAGAAGGGAGAGGCAATGTTGGGTGAGTGGGTCTAGAAGAGGGGAGAACAATATTGGGTGAGTGGGTCTAGAGGAGAGGAGAGAAAATGTTGGTTGAGTGGACCTAGCAGAGGGAAGATACAATATTTGGCAAGGGCCTAGTAAAGGGGAGATGTAATATTGAGCGTGTGAGCCTGGTGTGGGGAACAATGTTGGTAAGTGGGAGAAGCGATGTTGGTGAGGGTCAAATGAAGGGGAGAGGTAATGTTGGGTGAGTGGGTGTGGTGGTGGTGGGGGGGGGGGGTACAATGTTAGTAAGTGGGTGTAGCAAAGGAAGCCTAGTGGGGGAACAATGTTGGTAAGTGGGAGAAGCAATGTTGGGTGAGGGTCAAATGAAGGGGAGAGGTAATGTTGGGTGAGTGGGCGTGGTGGTGGGGGTGCAATATTAGTAAGTAGTAGCAAAGGAAGCCTGGTGGGGGGGAGCAATGTTTGTGAGGGGGTCTATCAGATGAGAGAGCCAATGTTGGGTGAGTGGACCTGTTGGGGAAGTAATGTTAAGTGAATGGGCCTGGCAGGGGGCAGTAATGTTATTCAAACTGTATGTATGCCCTAATGACAAACTTCTCTTTTGTCTTGTTTAATATAGCATTGGAAGTGTTTTGTTATACATGCCTGATAAATGCAAAAAAAAAAATGGTTCAGAAACTTCAGAGCTGTCCTGTATCTTCTGCACACATTCCATGTTATCTCAAAGAGCCCTCCTAGTGCTTTATGCTGGACTACAGAAACATTTGCGTTTATATTGTAGAGATCTAAGTGGCTGAATAGTTACCAAAACACACTGGACAGGGCTGACACCACTCAGTCCACAAAAATGCCGTGTGCTGTCAGCCAACAGCAGGATTCAGGAGCTGAGTGATTTTCTGGAAAATCAATAAGTATTTTTCTGTATTTATATCACTAAATACCAGCGCAAACCCACATAATAAATTGCATCACCCAACCTATTAAATTGATACTTAATAAATAACAAACTTAAAAAAACTTTGACACAAAACCACTTTTGTGCTAATGAAATAATAAAAAATATATATAAATAAATAAATACATAAATAAATAATTTTTAAATTAATAAGTCCAGTGACAAAAAAATCCCAAAGTAACAGTCCCGTGACAAAATTAATTAAATTGTAATTATATTGTAATTTTCATTGGATTCTTCCGTGCCTTTGATCCCTTCACCATCCACCAGTGCAAAAACCAACATTAATCGCACTCACCAGATAATAGTGAGTCACACGCCTTTCAGGGATATTAAGGGCTCCTGGACCCACTTTACTTTATATAAGACCTCCAAATAATGCCTCCTCTCGGATATGGATACCTCTTCTGGTTACTCCTCTCACCGAATCCCCCAAGGAAAATCAGGAAGAAGAAAAAACCATAGTGTAACACCGTAGTGGTTTCTCATCAAAAGAATCTCTCCAGACCACTCACATTTTAGCAGGATATAACCCGCATTTTATTGAAACAACAACGATCTTTTCTTAAAAACGATCCATTTTCCATGTACAGCGACTTTTGCATAAAGACCCCACAGCCTAGTATACAGCAGGATGGCAGACCTCAGATGCAGACTCATCCACTATGTAAAGATGGCCCCTTGGAACGCACCGCTCGGCGTGCGTTCCAATCACCGGAAATGACGTCAGACGCCGGAACAGGCAACCGGAAGTGCGTCAACGCGTTTCGCCCCACCCACAGGGCGTTATCAAGTCTTGATAACGCGTTTCGCCCCACCCACAGGGCGTTATCAAGTCTTGATAACGCCCTGTGGGTGGGGCGAAACGCGTTGACGCACTTCCGGTTGCCTGTTCCGGCGTCTGACGTAATTTCCGGTGAGTGGAACGCACGCCGAGCGGTGCGTTCCAAGGGGCCATCTTTGCATAGTGGATGAGTCTGCATCTGAGGTCTGCCATCCTGCTGTATACTAGGCTGTGGGGTCTTTATGCAAAAGTCGCTGTACATGGAAAATGGATCGTTTTTAAGAAAAGATCGTTGTTGTTTCAATAAAATGCGGGTTATATCCTGCTAAAATGTGAGTGGTCTGGAGAGATTCTTTTGATGAGAAACCACTACGGTATTACACTATGGTTTTTTCTTCTTCCTGATTTTCCTTGGGGGATTCGGTTGGAGGAGTAACCAGAAGAGGTATCCATATCCGAGAGGAGGCATTATTTGGAGGTCTTATATAAAGTAAAGGGGGTCCAGGAGCCCTTAATATCCCTGAAAGGCGTGTGACTCACTATTATCTGGTGAGTGCGATTAATGTTGGTTTTTGCACTGGTGGATGGTGAAGGGATCAAAGGCACGGAAGAATCCAATGAAAATTACAATATAATTACAATTTAATTAATTTTGTCACGGGACTGTTACTTTGGGATTTTTTTGTCACTGGACTTATTAATTTAAAAATTATTTATTTATTTATTTATTTATGTATTTATTTATTTATATATATTTTTTATTATTTCATTAGCACAAAAGTGGTTTTGTGTCACAGTTTTTTTAAGTTTGTTATTTATTAAGTATCAATTTAATAGGTTGGGTGATGCAATTTATTATGTGGGTTTGCGCTGGTATTTAGTGATATAAGTTTTTTTGGTTTTTGCACCTGTGTACAGCAGCATCTCACGGGGAATTGTGTGTGTAATAAGAGAGTCCTGGGCGCTGATGTTTTTTCTTTTTTACATTTTTCTGTATTTGCAGGGTCTTTAAAAAGATAAAGCACAGAAAATGAGGATGTATTGCAGAGATGACCCCATGGTTCCCTTCTGAGCTTCGAGCTGCCTGTATGTGTTAATGCATGGAGCCCCAGCACCTACTAATGTAGGTCTAGCTGGGGCCATGGACTTATGGGCAGCTACGCTGGGGCCATGGACTTGTGGGCAGCTACGCTGGGGCCATGGACTTGTGGGCAGCTACGCTGGGGCCATGGACTTGTGGGCAGCTACGCTGGGGCCATGGACTTGTGGGCAGCTACGCTGGGGCCATGGACTTGTGGGCAGCTACGCTGGGGCCATGGACTTGTGGGCAGCTACGCTGGGGCCATGGACTTGTGGGCAGCTAGGCTGGGGCCATGGACTTGTGGGCAGCTACGCTGGGGCCATGGACTTGTGGGCAGCTACGCTGGGGCCATGGACTTGTGGGCAGCTACGCTGGGGCCATGGACTTGTGGGCAGCTACGCTGGGGCCATGGACTTGTGGGCAGCTACGCTGGGGCCATGGACTTGTGGGCAGCTACGCTGGGGCCATGGACTTGTGGGCAGCTAGGCTGGGGCCATGGACTTGTGGGCAGCTAGGCTGGGGCCATGGACGTATGGGCAGCTACGCTGGGGCCATGGACGTATGGGCAGCTACGCTGGGGCCATGGACGTATGGGCAGCTACGCTGGGGCCATGGACGTATGGGCAGCTACGCTGGGGCCATGGACGTATGGTCAGCTACGCTGGGGCCATGGACTTATGGTCAGCTACGCTGGGGCCATGGACTTATGGTCAGCTACGCTGGGGCCACGGACGTATGGGCGGCTACGCTGGGGCCACGGACGTATGGGCGGCTACGCTGGGGCCACGGACGTATGGGCGGCTACGCTGGGGCCACGGACGTATGGGCGGCTACGCTGGGGCCATGGACTTATGGGAGGCTACGCTGGGGCCATGGACTTATGGGAAGCTACGCTGGGGCCATGGACTTATGGGAAGCTACGCTGGGGCCATGGACTTATGGTCAGCTACGCTTGGGCCACGGACGTATGGGCAGCTACGCTGGGGCCACGGACGTATGGACAGCTACGCTGGGGCCACGGACGTATGGGCAGCTACGCTGGGGCCATGGACTTATGGGAGGCTACGCTGGGGCCATGGACTTATGGGAAGCTACGCTGGGGCCATGGACTTATGGGAAGCTACGCTGGGGCCATGGACTTATGGGCAGCTACGCTGGGGCCATGGACTTATGGGCAGCTACACTGGGGCTCCAGGGCAAGCCAGCATAGCCATCCTATAGATGGGGAAAAAAGGTGAGAGAAATTCTTATTGCTGCGTTTGAAGACATGACAGGCTGCAATGGAAAATCTAACAGCAGTATAATATAGTAGGTAGGTTACTAGAATTCTCATTTCAGGACAAGGATTTAAATGGTTAGTTCTCCTTTACTAAAGAAAACTGCCGCTTTTACCAAAGTTATATAGGTGTACGCCATTTATGCACCTTCTCAAGCTTGGCTGAAAAGCTCCCGGAGATGGCATCATCCCATCCTGCTTTGTTGCTAGGATGTTGCTAAGACACGCGCCAACCAATTCAAACCCCTTCAAATTCTCCCCTATGACAGTAGCTCTAAACTCAGAGATGCGGAGATGGAGGAGATCATGGATCACACACGAGCAAGGGTTTGAGAACTCACTCTTGTAATGCTGGGAGTGAGGAGTAATGGCTGGGAGTGTCTTAGTAACATCCTAGCAACAAGGAAGAATAGGTTGATACCACCTCTGGGAGTTTTTTGGCCAGGCTTCAGGATGTATATAAATTGCCCACACCTATAACAATCAGTCAAAGCCATACAGTTTTTTTTTTTTAATCTACAGGCAGCCCTTACCTGCATAGGAAAGTTTTTGATTTTTTTAAATTTAATTTGATTGAATTTAGAGGACAATAGAAAAGTATTTAAAAAAATGACTCTGTTCCATGCAATACATTCATGTCTGCATAGACGTAAAAGCCCAGGTACTACATCCAGTGTCCTTCGCGAGTCTTCAAGCGGTGTGCCACTAATAGCAAGAAGAGATGTCAATCTGTCACACTGCGCTACGTATTTGTTGGGATTCAGGTCTTCCCACACCAGGCTGGATTCAGGTCTTCCCACACCAGGCTGGATTCAGGTCTTCCCACACCAGGCTGGATTCGGATCTTCCCACACCAGGCTGGATTCGGGTCTTCCCACACCAGGCTGGATTCGGGTCTTCCCACACCAGGCTGGATTCGGGTCTTCCCACACCAGGCTGGATTCAGGTCTTCCCACACCAGACTGGATTTTGGTCTTCCCACACCAGGCTGGATTCAGGTCTTCCCATACCAGGCTGGATTCGGGTCTTCCCACACCAGACTGGATTAAGGTCTTCCCACACCAGACTGGATTCAGGTCTACCCACACCAGGCTGGATTCAGGTCTTCCCACACCAGGCTGGATTCAGGTCTCCCCACACCAGGCTGGATTCAGGTCTTCCCACACCAGGCTGGATTAAGGTCTTCCCACACCAGGCTGGATTCAGGTCTTCCCACACCAGGCTGGATTCAGGTCTTCCCACACCAGGCTGGATTCAGGTCTTATTGAAGAACAGAGAACGTGGAAGGAGATAATATTTGAAATAATACTGGAAACAGGAAGTATTGTTAGATATGCATTAAAGGGAAAAATAGCTCACAACAGGAAATGTCTCCCTGTGAACGAGCTCCTAGAGAGTTCTCATGCCAAGTGCTGGCAAAACTTCCTGTGCTCAAGCCAGACGCGGAACAAGCCAGCGTGGGTCACCCGCCATCCTGGTACTGCAGGGCATGATGGGACTTTTAGTTCCTTGCATGGGGAAGATTCCAATAGATTATTTTACATAGTTAGTCTAGCTGAAAAAGACAAAAGTCCATCCAGGTCAACCATTAAAAAAAAAAAAAAGTTAAAATCCTACACCCACAGTTGATCCAGAACCAAAAACCAGCAAAGCACGATCCAATTTGCTCCTGCAGGGGAAAACATTCCTTCCTGATCCCCCGGGAGGCAATCGGATATTCCCTGGATCAACTTTACCTATAAATGTTATATCCAGTTATGTTATACTGGTCTTGCAGTAAAAAAAATAGTTTCTTACTGGGCTTTTTTCCCCCCAATGTGGTCATTAAAATAAACACAATATTTATTTGTTTATTTCAGGTACTTATATAGCGCCGTCAATTTACGCAGCGCTTTACATATATATTGTACATTCACATCAGTCCCTAAAAACGTAGGTTAATAAAAAGTCTGTTTAGCTGTGTTTGCATAATGCGTTTATGTGCGTTTATGTTTATGTGCATTTGCATTTAAAGATAAGCACAGGAGAACCTCCCAAATGCTCAGAATGCACTGAAAAGTGGTAAATTATGAACTATTTCAGACTGTTTTATAGAAATACAGAGAGTAGAAGCAGAGACAGCAGTATGTGTTGAGATTAGCTTAGGTATGAGTTGCTCATTAACATTTCTTTTGTTTCCAAGGGTGGGAAAGGTCTTGGGTGGAGGGAGTCATTAAGGCCACCTGGCAGGGGGTCTTTCTGAGGAATTTGAGGTGTGAATGGTCATTACCATATATTTTGTTTCCAAGGGTGGGAGAGGTCTGAGGTGTGAATTGGTCATTACAATGTGTGACAAGCTTAGTAGGAACATCCTGTGTTCAGTGTGTTGACCATTTGAGTACCCTGAAAACGCTTTGCATGCACTTTTCATGATGAAAAAAGGCTCTGGACAGTATCAGGAACTGGAAGAGTTAAAAAAAAGTTTCAAACGCTTATAAACGCAATTTGCCGCGCTTACAAGTGTTTTTCGTTTGAAACGCTGATATAATAACCTGCATTTAATTTCTGCATTAAAAAAAACAACTGTAAACTCAAATGCCTGTAAATGACTGTAAACGAAGATGTGTACATGGACACATAGGAAAACATTAGACTGAGTTCAGGGGCTGCTGAAAAAAAAATGCAGAACAGCTCCTTAACGTGAGTTTATCAGCTGCAGTGTACATGAGCTCTAACACTGCTACATATTTAATATAATATTACAGAGCAAAAATTAAACAATCAATAGTGATGAAACAATAAAACGTTCACTGTCCCAAATAATCAGTGATTAAGCGCTCCAATAAAACACTGTGTCAAAACAAAATGTGTTCTTTAAATGATATCTCCACACCATCCGCGACCACCTTCCAGTACAATCCACACTCACCAGATTTGATGGACTCACGAATCTGGTGAGTGTGGATTGTACTGGAAGGTGGTCACGGATGGTGTGCGGCTTTAAAGAACACATTTCGTTTTGGCACCGTGTTTTATTGGAGCGCTTAATCACCGTTTATTTGGCATAGTGAACTTTTTATTGTTTCATCACTATTGTTTAATTTTTGCGCTGTAATATTATATTTTATGTTTAATGGGTCTTTTACCTTGCGAGGAGAAGCATTACTTATTTTGAGTTTATTTTTCACTTAAGCGCGGGTTAATTTATTGCTTTTTTGACTGCTAAACATTTGCTTACCAATAACGGAGCCATTGAGGAAAAGTGCAACTCCCATGAGAACCCCGACACACAGGGCGAGGATGAAGGGCCGCCGGCGGCCCCATTTAAGTGTGCAGCGGTCACTGGCCGAGCCAATGAGAGGAGTAAATATCAAACCAAGGATGGGGCTCAGGAACCATGTCAGGCTGTAGTACTGTTCAGGAAGACCTGCGGGAAGAGAGACATTCGCCGTTATTATAGACGATCAGTGCGGACATGGAGGTAAAACAGACTCGAATAATGTTAGTTCATATCAGATACGAGGGAGAACAGAGGAGGAAGGTGACCAGACACATCAAGAGACAGTCGAAGGATATGAAAATCTCCAAATTGTGTGCAATGATTCTGTACAAAAATTATGGACAATCTATAAATATATATTACACACATATACATACACACTGGTACTCTTGGCACTTTTTATTCGGTTATATCCTGATTAAATTTATATACACTGAAATACCAGAAATACTTAGATTTAACAGATTAAAAGAGTACCTGTACTGCATCCCTTCTACTCCATCAGCGGTGGATGGGAGTCTACTGAAGACTTGTGCACAGGCAGTACTGAGTGAATTAGGTGTGGCTCACTACACCTATATGAGAGCTTGCTGGACATCCCATTACAAAACCAAAACCATTAATAAAGTTTGCCACCTCTTCCACCATGGCCATTACTATGGAGTTGGCTTCCTCTTCCTCCATGGCCACTAATACAGAATTGTCTTCCTCCATGACCATTAATACAAAGTTGACCCTCTGTTCCTCCATGGCCATTAAAATGGAATTGGCCCCCGCGTCTTCCATGGCAATAAATATGGAGTTGGTCCTAGCTTCCTCCATGGCCATTAAGCCCTGGTTCACATACCTGTATGTGCATTCCTGCAGGCCGCGGTTTGCGCAGGCAAGAGAGCCCATTCCTTTGAATGGACTCCCGTGCCCCGGGACACGCAAGGAAGAAGTCCCTGCACTTCTTTGGAAACCGCAGCCCGCACCGGAATCTCGGTTCCCAGTGCGGTTGCGATTTCCAGTACGGGCGGCGTGCCATTAGAATTAACGGCACCCGCCCACGGGTCCGCATTCTTCTGTATGGCTGCACAGATTTTTGTGGGGATCCGCAGCAGCACCACCCGCACATATGTGAACCGACCCTTATAAGGAGTTGACCCCCACTTCCCCCATGGACACTAATATGAATTTGGAGCCTTCTTCCCCCATGGCCATTAATACAGAGTTGGCCCTCTCTTCCCTTATGGACATTAATATGAAGTTGGCCTCCTTTTCTTCCATGGCTAACAATACAGAATTGTCTTTCCCCATGGCCATTAATATGGGGGTGGCCCTCTCTTCCCCCATGGCCATTAATATGGGGATGGCCCTCTCTTCCCCCATGGCCATTAATATGGGGATGGCCCTCTCTTCCCCCATGGCCATTAATATGGGGATGGCCCTCTCTTCCCCCATGGCCATTAATATGGGGATGGCCCTCTCTTCCCCCATGGCCATTAATATGGGGATGGCCCTCCCTTACCCCATGGCCATTAATATGGGGATGGCCCTCTCTTCCCCCATGTCCATTAACATGGGGATGGCCCTCCCTTACCCATGGCCATTAAAATAGAATTGCCCCCTTCTTCCCCCATGGCCTTTAATATAGAGTTGCCCCCATTCTCCTCCTTGGCCATTACTATGGAGTTGTCCCCCTTTTCCCCCCATGGCTATTAAATTAGTGTTGGTCCCCCCCCCCCCTTTGTGGCTCTACCAGCCTCCGCTCTTCTGGGAAAACTTTCCACAAGATTTTGGAGTGTGTCTGTGGGAACCTGTGCTTATTTGTGAGGTCAAGTACTGATGTGGGATGAGAAGACATGACTTGTGTTCCAATAATTCCCAAATGGCTTCAGTAGGATTAAAGTCAGGGCTGTTTGCAGGACAATCAAGTTCCTCCACACCAAACTCATCAAACCATGTCTTTATGGTGCTGGTTTTGTACACAGAGGTACAGTCCTGGAAGAACAGAAAAAAGACCTTCCTCAAAAATTGCTACCACAAGGTTGGTAAAGTACAACTGTCTAAAACGTACTGGGGTGTCACAACCCTAATAGCATCCTTCGCTGGCCTGTGAATGGACAGTATAGGGGAAGCAGAAGACTGCAGAGCTCATCTTTCTCTCATTTTGCTCTCTCCTCCAGTCAGCATTCCTTCACCAACACATGAACCAACTGGTCATTGTGTTGCTTCTACCCTCATCCTCCCCAAAATCTCTAGTACAGGAATTACAAGAGGCTGATTCCAGCTCAAGTTCAAGTACTCGCTGTACACTGCTTATACTAACCACTTCCAGTCCAGACACTTTCCCCCCCTTCCAGTCCGGACACTTTCCCCCCCTTCCAGTCCGGACACTTTCCCCCCCTTCCAGTCCGGACACTTTCACCCCCTTCCTGTCCGGACACTTTCCCCCCCTTCCAGTCCGGACACTTTCCCCCCCTTCCAGTCCGGACACTTTCCCCCCCTTCCAGTCCGGACACTTTCACCCCCTTCCTGTCCAGACCAATTTTCAGCTTTCAGCACTGTCACACTTTGGATGACAATTGCGCGGTCATGCAACACCGTACCCATATGAATATTTTAGCATTTTTTTTAGACAGATAAAACTTTATTTTGGTGGTATTTATTCCCCACTGGGATTTTAATTTTTTTGCTATATAAATGAAAAAGTTCAAACAATTTGAAAAAAAAAAGTGTTTTTCTTATAACATTTTTCAAAAACAATCTTTCTTCATAAATCTTGGCCAAAATGTATTCAGCTATATTTTTAGTAAAACAAAGACAACCCAAATTGGTTTATAACCAAAAATTATCATTTTATTTTTTAACATACCGTCACCCTAGCAGTACACTGTGACCATAGTGGCACTGTACGACTTGTGGGGGGGTGATGAAGACTTTTTTTTTTCTTTTTTTGCACTGATTGCTTTTACACCCATAAAGGCTGTAAAAGCAATCATTTCTCCTCTCTGGCTGCACTCTTGGAGCCATTGAGAAATACTGTGAGAGCTGTGATTGGTCACAGCTTGTCACATGGTACAAGGCTGTTGTGAATAGCCCTGTACCATGTGACCTCTGTGATCATTCACAGATTTCACTAGTAGTAATCAATGATGTCAGGAAGTGACATCTTGCTTACTACTGTTCATGTGATCACTGGTTGACCAATCGGTGATCACATGATCGTCCCGATCGTCTCACAGGGAGGCCCCGTACAGCGATCAGCGTTCTGCTGTGTCCTCTGGACACAGTGGGCACCGGATCGCGGTGCCACATGCTCCCAGGGAGCGCACACAGTCAGTGAATGCGGGGGCCATTTATAAATGGCCACCCGCTTCAGCACTGCTCCCGTCCAGCCGTTTATGTACATGGGCCGGACGGGAAGTGGTTAAAAAAAAAATGTAAATGATGAATTAATGAATACAGAGCTACAACCATTTGTGTCTGTTATATGTGTTCAAAGTTTAGCTTTGGTCGGTGAATACAGTATATATGATACATCAAAGAAGCTAGAATAGTTATGTTCAGAGGGGAGCTCAACGGCACCACATCTCCAATTGTCAGAAATTGCGAAGAAGAGAGGAAAAATTTTTTATTAATTATTTTTGACAATTATTTAATTATGAATTATAAATGATACATACGTATACACATAGACAGCACACCAGTATTGGTTCTGGCGAATCAGACTTACGCAAACACTCCCTAAAATATATATAGAGTACAAAAGGCTGCAACACCGCCAAACTCAGATGTTCCAAAACGCGTGGCTCTGTAGAGACGCGCAGGGCTGCCATTCATTCTTAATGGCACCCCCACGTGGCTAAACCAGCAGCATGTTGGCAGGCGCGAGAACCACAGGGAAACTGCATGCTGCAAAAGCACCAAGCGTTTTCTCCACAGCTACGTTTTGTAAAAGGTGCAGGCAACTTTTTTTTCTTTTTTGCACGGATTGCTTTTATACCCATAAAGGCTGTAAAAGCAATCATTTCTCCTTCTCTCTGGCTGCATTCTTGCAGCCATTGAGAAATACTGTGTGAGCTGTGATTGGTCACAGCTTGTCACATGGTACAAGCATGTTGTGACATGCTGTACCATGTGACCTCTGTGATCATTCCCAGATTTCACAAGTAGTAAGCAATGAAGTCAGGATTGTGATCACTGATTGGCCAATCAGGGATCACATGAGTCAGCACCTCACACAGAGGTCCCGTACCGGATCGCGGTGCCGCGCGCTCCCAGTGAGCGCGCACAGGCAGTGAATGCGGGGGCCATTTATAAACAGCCACCCGCTTCAGCACTGCTCCTTTCCGGCAGCATGTTGGTGGGTGCGAGAACCGCAGGGAAACTGCATGCTGCAAAAGCACCATGCGTTTTCTCCACAGCTACGTTTTGAAAAAGGTGCAGGCAACTTTTTTTTCTTTTTTTTTGCACTGATTGCTTTTACACCCATAAAGCCTGTAAAAGCAGTCATTTCTCCTTCTCTCTGGCTGTATTCTTGCAGCCATTGAGAAATACTGTGAGAGCTGTGATTGATCACAGCTTGCCACATGGTACAAGGCTGTTGTGAATAGCACTGTACCATGTGATCTCTGTGATCATTCACAGATTTTACAAGTAGTAAGCAATGATGTCAGTAATGTGATCACTGATTGGCCAATCAGGGATCATTCACAGATTTCACAAGTAGTAAGCAATGATGTCAGGAATGTGATCACTGATTGGCCAATCAGGGATCACATGAATCTGGACCTCACACAGAGGTCCCGTACCGGATCGCGGTGCCACGCGCTCCCAGGGAGCGCGCACAGGCAGTGAATGCGGGGGCCGTTTATAAACGGCCACTCACTTCAGCACTGATTCTGTCCGGCAGCATGTTGGCGGGTGCGAGAACCACAGGGAAACTGCATGCTGCAAAAGCACCATGCGTTTTCTTCGCGGCTACGTTTTGAAAGAGGTGCAGGCACCTTTTCTTTTTTGCAGGAAATGTGGGCACAGCAGCCCATTCAAATGCAAACATGGCCCACAAACCCACTCTCCAGTGTGAACCTAGCCTTACTGTGTTTTTCTTCCTTCTTGTAAAGTCTTTCTTGCTCTCCTGCCCCTCTTGCCCCCCCACTTCTGTTTGTTTGGAACGAGCAGTGGAATGCTCCATGCACACTACACATCCCATAATCCATAGTCCATCGCAGACATGAGCAAGAGAAGGTGGCTACATTCCTGCATACGGTGGGGCCATGGAGGACAAACATAGCCACCTGCTGGCTGGATTCACACTGGAATTTGCAGCGTTTTCTGTGCGAATTCCGCACCGCATCAGAATCGCACCCCGTTCATGCGAGTGTATGTCAAGTTAACAACACCCCGAAATTGGTCCGCAAAATGCGGTGCGATGTGCAGAATTGGATCACATAGGTGTGAATACGCATGCGATCCGATTCTAGTGCGGACCCAAAAAAAGGGTCCTGCACCTTTTTGGTGCGGGTGCGGTGCCATTGGAGCCATATATAATGTATGGTTGCAATCGCATCACACACAAATCGCATGTGATTTGCACACAAATGTGGTGCGGTTCCTGTGCGAATCACATGCGATATTCTGCACCACATTAATGTGAACCCAGCCTTAAACAGAAGTCCAATCAGAAGCAAAAAAAAAAACAAAACACATAGTTTAAGTGATATTATTGCACTTACCTGCTCTGTGTAATAGTTTTGCACAGAGCAGCCCCAATCTTCCTCTTCTCAGGTCCCCCATCAATGCTCCTCGTCCCTCCCTCCTACCTAGTGCTCCCAGAGCAAGCAGCTTGCTTTGGGGGCACCTAAGCAGGCTTGCTCCTGAGTCACTGCTATGCGTGTCCATTCACAAACAGAGACGCAGCTCATCTCTGCCGCCTCTCTCTCCTCATTGGCTCGCTGGCTGCGATTGGCAGAAGTTGAGACAATAACTCTCACTGCTGTTTCAGGCAACAAGGAGGAAGAGTCCCCTGAGAGCCGAGGCAAACAATGGGGCTCAGGTAAGCGTTGGGGGGGGGGGGGGATGCTGCACACAGACGATTTTTTTACCTTCATGAACAGAATGTAGGAAGGTAAAAAAAACTGAGCCTTTACAACCACTTTAAGGGAACATAGTTGAATAACATTTTTTTTTTTTTTTTAAACCAGAGTTTAGTGTCACTTTAAATGATGTGCGTTTCCTAAATTCCTAGTGGCTGATGCTTCCCAATGCTGACAGTTATGAATTTTTACTTGGTAAAATGGTTAACTCTTCCTCTTTACTTCTTGGTAATTAAAGTAAATGCTCTGTAACAATTGTTATAAGTATGTGTTAAGAGGGTAAGCCTGAAACTTCTATCCTATGACTACATGTGTGAATCTTTTCAGTGGAGTTAGAAATATTTTGCAGATGATTCTTCAATACAGAATTCTGAGGTGCCGCACCTGCAGTTGTTGAAAAAAATAACTATATATTGTGTCATGGGAAACAATCACCCCAGTTTGGCTTTCTACTTCTTTTGCTAACTGCAGTGAACTTGCATGGCGATTTTCTTCAACCCTTCTCATCGGAAGACGCTCCTGTTGAGGTGTTAACGTCCATGAACGGCCTGGACGTCTCTGTGAGATGGATGCAGTTCCATCTTTGTTAAATTTTTGTATCACTTTTGCTACAGTATTCTGATTGATAAGTAAAGCTTTGCTGATTTTCTTGTAGCCTTCACCTTTCTTGTGTAAATAAAATATTTTCTTTCTCAGGCCTTGTGACATTTCTCTTCCATGTGGTGCCATTGCTGACCACATGAAATGGGAGGGGATTTCTTTGTTAAGTAACACCCTATTATAATCACCTGTCTGCTGGACACCTGTTTAATGAATAGACTGACCTGGAGTTGAATTCTTTTTAATTAGGATTTTGTTGTGTAAAATTTAGCTTTGCTCCTAAGACTTCCATTGGGGTGTCTTCATTTTTGCAATATGTTCTTGAATAAATTTGTTAGGAAAAATACTTATTTCTACAAATTAATAAATCTTGTTATCAATCAATGGGCCGAATTTGTGGGAGTATTTTGTAGTATAGTGTCCCATAGAAAATGTTGATTCTGAAAGGAAAGTACAGGTTTTCTGACCAATCTGTTGGGGTGGACTTTATGCTGAGCACTGTATATACACACACATTTTTTTTTGCCCCAATTCAGTTCCCTATTAAACCGAGGGGGTCTGAATCTTGGTTGTCAGATTGGATGGATGTGACATGCCGGACACGCGGCAGAGGATGGTTGGTGTAAACAAGCGTGAGAGTGATCTCCCGACAGGAAGCCATTCAGAGGATAAGCCGGCAGAGTATACTCCACACAATGCACTAAACCTGGCCTGAATGCACAAAGCCCAACATCCTCCACTGGAATGAGGCTCCCGATTGTGTGCTGCTTCCAGGAAATTCGACATCAACGTGCCTGGGATCATCTGGATTTATTTAGTAGTTAAAAGGATGTACAGATAAATAAAAAAAAAAAGTCCTCTCATTGTATGGGTGTGAATGAACGCGGGTAGAGATAGATGAATGGACTGATCAGCTGGCCGCAGTCACTCCCTATATCGCTCCCCGCGTTCCTGAGCTGCGTCACCTCACTGCTATGCTGAGTGTCATCACATTGTGTAAATCCTGATGACCCGCGCCCATTGGTATTCCAAGGTAATTCCACTGCCGGGGTGTGTTAACCTGTTCACTACCAGCACCATGGAATAGAACGCCCTCTAATTATCTGTAAACCCAAACAATGATCATTTAGTTAAATTATTACTATTATACAGGATTTACAGTGGGGATCGAAAGTTTGGGCACCCCAGCTAAAAATTTGTATTAATGTGCATAAAGAAGCCAAGGAAAGATGGAAAAATCTCCAAAAGGCATCAAATTACAGATTAGACATTCTTATAATATGTCAACAAAAGTTAGATTTTATTTCCATCATTTACACTTTCAAAATAACAGAAAACAAAAAAAATGGCGTCTGCAAAAGTTTGGGCACCCTGCAGAATTTATAGCATGCACTGCCCCCTTTGCAAAGCTGAGACCTGCCAGTGTCATGGATTGTTCTCAATCATCGTCTGGGAAGACCAGGTGATGTCAATCTCAAAGGTTTTAAATGCCCAGACTCATCTGACCTTGCCCCAACAATCAGCACCATGGGTTCTTCTAAGCAGTTGTCTAGAAAACTGAAACTGAAAATAGTTGAGGCTCACAAAGCTGGAGAAGGCTATAAGAAGATAGCAAAGCGTTTTCAGATGTCAATATCCTCTGTTCGGAATGTAATTAAGAAATGGCAGTCATCAGGAACAGTGGAAGTTAAAGCAAGATCTGGAAGACCAAGAAAAATATCAGACAGAACAGCTCGCAGGATTGTGAGAAAAACAATTCAAAACCCACGTTTGACTGCACGATCCCTCCAGAAAGATCTGGCAGACACTGGAGTTGTGGTACACTATTCCACTATAAAGAGATACTTGTACAAATATGGTCTTCATGGAAGAGTCATCAGAAGAAAACCTCTTCTACGTCCTCACCACAAAAATCATCGTTTGAACTTTGCAAATGAACATATAGACAAGCCTGATGCATTTTGGAAACAAGTTCTGTGGACCGATGAGGTTAAAATGGAACGTTTTGGCCGGAATGAGCAAAGGTACGTTTGGAGAAGAAGAGGCACAGAATTTAATGAAAAGAACCTCTGTCCAACTGTTAAGCATGGGGTTGGATCAATCATGCTTTGGGGTTGTGTTGCAGCCAGTGGCACAGGGAACATCTCAGGAGTAGAAGGAAAAATGGATTCAAGAAAATTTCAGCAAATTTTGGATGGTAACTTGATGCCATCTGTGAAAAAGCTGAAGTTAAAGAGAGGATGGCTTCTACAAATGGATAATGATCCTAAACACACCTCGAAATCCACGGGGGATTACATCAAGAGGCGTAAACTGAAGGTTTTGCCATGGCCTTCACAATCTCCTGACCTCAACATAATTGAAAATCTATGGATAGACCTTAAAAGAGCAGTGCGTGACAGACAGCCCAGAAATCTCAAAGAACTGGAAGACTTTTGTAAGGAAGAATGGGCAAAGATACCTCAAACAAGAATTGAAAGACTCTTGGCTGGCTACAAAAAGCGTTTACAAGCTGTGATACTTGGCAAAGGGGGCAGTACAAGATATTAACTCTGCAGGGTGCCCAAACTTTTGCAGACGCCATTTTTTTGTTTTCTGTTATTTTGAAAGTGTAAATGATGGAAACCAAATCTAACTTTTGTTGACATATTATAAGAATGTCTAATCTGTAATTTGATGCCTTTTGGAGATTTTTCCATCTTTCCTTGGCTTCTTTATGCACATTAATACAAATTTTTAGCTGGGGTGCCCAAACTTTCGATCCCCACTGTATATAGAACCAACAGTTTGCTCAGCGCTTTACAATATGAAGGGAGACAATACAGCAACAATACAGTTCAATACAAGAGGGATAGGAGGGCCCTGATCCTGGGAGCTTACAATCTAGGAGAGAGGGGCTAGTGGTACAAAAGGTAATAACTGTGGGGGATGGACTGGTAGGAGGAATAGAAGATTCCATTATTAGCTGAGGGCAGGATAGACTTCCCTGAAGAGAGAGGTTTTTAGAGATCGCCTAAAAGTGAGCAGAGTAGGTGATAAATTGGGGTAGAGAGTTCCAGAGGATGGGGAAGGCTCTGGAGCAGTCCTAGAGATAAGCATGGGTGGAGGAGACAAGGGAGCATTGACCATTAACTCTTTTCCTGGCGCAGCCATATTTGCCTAAAAGTGAGCAGAGTAGGCAACAGAGAAGAGAAGAAGCGCCTCTAAGTGCAGTATAGGTAACTTTAATGGGTAACAAATGTAGAACAACTCACATGTATCATGTATAAAGCAGGCTCAAGAAGATGGGAGAACGGGTGTGTCCTTGCTTTGACAGCCACGTCTGCGCTCAGTGGTAGGCCATGTAAAATGACAGGGCGGGGTCAAAGCATGCTGAAGCGCACAGTGCGCAGAAGTCGCCAACTGTCTGCAGAGTCAATAGCTAAAGACCTCAAAACTTGGTGTGGCCTTCAGATGAGCCCAACAACACTGCGTAGAGAGCTTCATGGAATGGGTTTCCATGGACGAGCAGCTGCATCCAAGCCTTACATCACCAAGTGCAATGCAAAGCGTTGGATGCCGTGGTATAAAGTACGCCACCACTGGACTCTAGAGCAGAGGAGATGTGTTCTCTGGAGTGACCAATCACGCTTCTCTCTCTGGCAATCCAATGGACGTGTCTGGGTTTGGCGGTTGCCAGGAGAACGGTACTTGCCTGACTGCATTGTACCAAGTGTAAAGTTTGGTGGAGGGGGGATTATGGTGTGGGGTTGTATTTCAGGGGTTGGGCTTGGCTCCTAAGTTCCAGTAAAGAGAACTCTTAGGGCGTCAGCATACCAAGACATTTTGGACAATTTCATGCCCCCAACTTTGTGGGGACAGTTTGGGGATGGCCCCTTCTTGTTCCAACATGACTGCGCACCAGTGCACACAACAAGGTCCATAAAGACATGGAGGAGCCAGTTTGGGGTGGAGGAACTTGACTGGGCTGCACAGAGTCCTGACCTCCACCCCATAGAACACCTTTAGGATGAATCAGAGCGGAGACTGCAAGCCAGGCCTCCTCCCCCGACATCAGTGCCTGACCTGACAAATGTACTTCTGAAGAATGGTCCAACCTTCCCATAGACATCCTCCTAAACCTTGTGGATGGCTTTCCCAGAAGAGTTGAAGCTGTTCTAGCTGCAAAGGGTGGGGCCAACTCAATATTGAACCCTACGGACTAAGACTGGGAGGCCATTCAAGTCCATGTGTGTGGAAAGACAGGCGACCCAATGCTTTTGGCAATATAGTGTACTTCAATGGATTTAAATGTAGGAGCACATTAAGAATAACTGGATCTGATAATGACAGTTTATAAATAACAAGGGAATGTCGGTTTGCACATCCTATGTGCTTATTGCTTTAATGAAAGCTGAACACCGGGCCCAACAACTTTCATTTAAATATATTCAAGGCTGTCATATGCCTTTAAGTGTTCTCTGTATTTTGTCTCTGCTCCTCCCTTTCCTCTGGTTTAGTTCATGCTGTATAGATAGCCCACCCCTTTTCCCAGAAATGCATTGCAGCGTCTAGCCTCATGTCATGAATTGTTGTAAGATTCTCTCAGTTTATGGAATAAACTTCACAAGATCTACAAGATGTCTTATGGATCGAGTCACTGCCTGTGTCATTCAACTAAGATTGGAGTTATCGCTATCTCATCACAACTGTAAGTTACAGAGATCACATTTTCAATGCTTAGATTGAAGAGACAGAACAGCGTTCTATATTTTGTGAAATAGAATTATTTCAAAGAATCAAACTATTTTTAATTGATACAGTTGAGTGGTGAAGAATCTAGTGAAAGGGTCAGGCTATAAAGATAAAAACTTCTAGTTTATTAGTGTTATTGGGGTCAAAGACTCAGAGATAAGAAGTCCAGGCGCACACCTCACCTCATATGACTGTCAAAAAGAGTCAATTACCTCGATGACATGTCTAAACTCTGATCTATATCTTTACAGCCTTAAGGCTCCCAAAGACGACTCAAACTTCAACTTTGTCCTTCAGCCCACAGGACGGGACAAAAAAAAAAAAAAAAAAAGATTTCTTTATGCATGCTAACAAAGTGGTGGAATCTTGGATGCATTCAGGTAGTAGCAGCACCCGCACATTGTTCAGGCAAACTCTGGTGCTTGTAGGAATCAGTCAAAATTCGAGCTGTGGGGCCTTATAGAAGTTTGTGCTGGAAATTCAAAGAGCATCCCATGTGCAGCTTTTATGCAGAAGAATGCAAATTATCTGGCAGTATTTTCTGATAACATGCTGCATTCATCTTGTCATCCATTTTCACACGATTCCCCATGCCTTTAAAGCTCACACACTCCCAAAACATCAGTGAGCCGCCACCATGCTTCACAGTGGGGATGGTATTCTTGTCTTATTGACCTTCTGCAAACATAGCGCTTATGGTTGTGACGATAAAGCTCTACCCTCCCTCTTAGATTGTAAGCTCCCAGGATCAGGCTCTCCTTTCCCTCTTGAACTGTATTGTTGCTGTATTGTCTCCCTTTATATTGTAAAGCACTGAGCAAACTGTTGGCGCTATATAAATCCTGTATAATAGTAATAATATATAAATCCTGTATAATAATAATAATAATATATAAATCCTGTATATAAATAATAATATATAAATCCTGTATAATAATAATAATAATAATATATAAATCCTGTATATAAATAATATAAATCCTGTATAATAATAATAATATATAAATCCTGTATATAAATAATTATATAAATCCTGTATAATAATAATATATAAATCCTGTATAATAATAATAATATATAAATCCTGTATAATAATAATATATAAATCCTGTATAATAATAATAATATATAAATCCTGTATAATAATAATTATATAAATCCTTTATAATAATAATAATAATATTAATAATATATAAATCCTGTATAATAATAATATATAAATCCTGTATAATAATAATATATAAACCCTGTATAATAATAATAATATATAAATCCTGTATAATAATAATATATAAATCCTGTATAATAATAATATATAAACCCTGTATAATAATAATAATATATAAATCCTGTATAATAATAATAATAATATATAAATCCTGTATAATAATAATAATTTTGGTCGTCACTCCAGATTATGGTGCGAGGGGTGTCCAGGTGTTGTAACCAGGCTGCAACCATGCAGCTCATTTTTGTTCAAGTATTATCATATTGTGCTCCTTCCAACAACCACATCGTCTATTTTCCAGAGAAGCCTGTATTTCAACTATTCCAGTGTATGTAAACGTTTTCCTTTTTTTAAAAAGGGTGCAGTTCCTCTTTAAAGTAACAGAAAAGGTACAATTTAAGAAATAAATAGAATAAATAATCATATATGCCTGGTCTGTGAAAAACATTTGCTCTGTGCAATCCTCCTCTTCTTAGGTACCCCGCCAGCTCACCTGTCCCCCTTCCCGATTGCCGACTGCCCCCATAGTTAGCCGCTTGCTATGGGGCACTTGTGCACACTTGCGCCTGAGCCGGCTCTAAGGCTTGGTTCACATCTGTGGGGGTGGTGCCGCTGCGGATCCGCACGAAAATCTGTGCAGTCGCACCACCCGCACAGAGGAATGCTGATCCGCGGGTGGGTGCCGTTAGTTCTAATGGCAGGCTGCCCGCACTGGAAAAAGCAACCGTACTGGGAACCGAGGTTCCCATGCGGGCTGCGATTTCAGAAGTGGTGCAGGAACTTCTTCTCTGAGTGTCACAGGGCATGGGAGTCCATTCAAATGAATGGGCTCTCGTGCCCGCGCAAAACGCAGCTCGCACGGCCACATAGATGTGAGCCAGGGGTAAGTGTCTTTCAAGACACACAGAGCACAGCTTGTCCCTGCTCCCTCCTCATTGGCTGTGACTGACAGAAGCAAGCGCCAATGGCTCCCACTGCCATGTCTGAACCAATGAGGAGGGAGAAAACAGGGAGAGCTGCTGCTCTCATGCGCATCCCTGGATAGAGATGGGTATTAGGGGGAAGGAAAGAAGCACAGGTTTTTTACCTTCATGTATAGATGACATGAAAGTAAAAAAAAAAAACCTTCATCCTTTACAACCAGTCAATTTAGTTTGACCAATAAAGGATATCACTTAAAACGCCAAACTTTCTGCATCAACCAATGGCTGGCACAGTACTCTTCCGAAACTAATGTATAGGTTTTGGCTTTACATACACTTTAAGGGCTCATGTACACGGGACGTTTGGAGAACACGTCTGAACGCTGGAAATTGACAGCGGGAAAAAGCAGGTTAAAAAACGTTCGTTTTGCCGCGTTTGCATAATGCGTTTGCGTTCAGAAGCTTTTTTTTAAAGATAAGCACAGGAGAACCTCCCAAATGCCCAGAATGCACTGAAAAGTGGTAAATTATGAACCATTTCAGACTGTTTCAGAGAAATACAGAGAGTAGAAGCAGAGACAGCAGTATGTGTTGAGATTAGCTTAGGTGTGAGTTGCTCATTAACATTTCTTTTGTTTCCAAGGGTGGGAAAGGTGTCTGGTGGAGGGAGTCATTAAGGTCACGTGGCAGGGGGTCCTCAGGAGGAATTTTAGGTGTGAATGGGCATTAACATATCTTTTGTTTCCAAGGGTGGGAGAGGTCTGATGTGTGAATTGGTCATTAATATATCTTTTGTTTTCAAGGGTGGGAGAGGTCTGAGGTGTGAATGGTCATTAACATATCTTTTGTTTCTAAGGGTGGGAGAGGTCTGAGGTGTGAATGGTCATTAACATATCTATTGTTTCCAAGGGTCGGAGAGGACTGAGGTGGGAATTGGTCATTGCAATGTGTGACAAGCTTGGTAGGAACATCCTGTGTTCAGTGTTTTGCCCATCTGAGTACCTTGAAAACGATTTGCATGCATTTTTCATGATGAAAAAAGGCTCTGGACAGCATCGGGAATTGGAAGAGTTCAAACAGAAACGCTTATAAACACAATTTGCCTCATTTAGCCGCATTTTACATTTGAGACGCTAATAGAATCGACGTCTGAACGCAAGTTTGTTGCATAAAAAAAAATGACTGTAAACCAGGGGTAGACTAACAACTCATGGTGCCCCCGGGCAATAGGGGATCATGGGGACCCTGTATCCTCGCCCACACTCAAACCACACCCAAAAAAGCCTATGAAAGGTACCAGGGGCATCTCATGGGGCCCCCTACTGACCCTGGGCCCTCGGGCAATGCCTGAGTTCCTGAATGGTCAGTCCGCCCCTGCTGTAAACGACGATGTGTACATGGACACAGGAGAAAACATAAGGGAGAGTTCAGGGGCTGCTGAAAAAAAACGCTGAACAGCTCCTGAACGTCAGTTTACCAGCTGCAGTGTACATGAGCCCTAAAAGTCTTCTTTAATTCTTCCCATCAAACAATTGAAAATATTTTTCTCTGATGGGACTTCTGTTTAGTTCCATAAACAATAACTGCTCTATTAATCTCGATCAGAAGCAATATTTTATCTGAAAACAAAATTAGAATTCCTGCCGTCATGGAACACGACGCTTTTTCCCAGGTCGGCCGTGGTGCCGCGAAGTTTTCTTCATTCCCGGCCAAGTCTGGCTTCCATTGAAAGGGCAACAGCGGAGCCTTCACCTTCCAGTGAGAAAACGGAACCAGGGCAGCACAGGAACAAACAAAATGGCCTCATTTCAGCTGTTGTTGACAACATTCCATAGGAAACGCTATTATTTAGAGACTTATCAGACCAGCATTGGAAACAAATATCGCGGAGCGATCCTCTGGCACCGCTGATCCTGTTTACCTGCTTCTCCAGTCACACTTCCCCTGTTACCACACAATTCATTCAAAACGCGATGAGAAAAAAAAAAATTACAGTCCGTGGTTATTACGCGGGAGGTCCCGGCTGCCACTGAGACTGGACCGGTGAGGCAATTCCCAGCAACTTCTAAACAAACAGGACACCGCTCGTAGTAAATAATTCCTTTTTATTTTTTTCCTCCAGTTAAATCTCGGCTAACAATAGTGAGAGCTGGCCGAGTACCGTTTCACAGGAAATGCAGACTGTGTCACAGCCAATCTGAGGGTTGCCTAAGGTCAGGGGGTACGGAGGGGAGAGAAAAAAAAAGTCTTACGTGCAGAAGATTCTAGAACTGCAACAATATCTTGTTCACAGGAATGGCAGGGCAAAAAAAAAGAAAAAAAAAAAAGAACAATGGATATAGACGGATAGAAACATAGAAGCGGGCCGGCAGCAAAAAAAAAAAAAAAAAGACCAAGTGGTCCATTGAGTCTTACCCATTATTTTTTATTTTATTTATTTTTAGTTATTTAATTATATTTTTTATTTTTAATTTAAATTTGTTTTAAAGTAATACTTTAATTTTAATTTAACATTTTTTCTTTTCAAGACCAAGTGGTCCATTGAGTCTTACCCATTTTTTTTTTTTTTTTTTTTTTTCAGTTATTTAATTATATTTTTTATTTTTAATTTAAATTTGTTTTAAAGTAATACTTTAATTTTAATTTAACATTTTTTTTTCAAGACTACGTGGTCCATTGAGTCTTACCCATTATTTTTTATTTTATTTTTTTTTTAGTTATTTAATTATATTTTTTATTTTTAATTTAATTTGTTTTAAAGTAATACTTTAATTTTAATTTAACATTTTTTCTTTTCAAGACCAAGTGGTCCATTGAGTCTTACCCATTATTTTTTATTTTATTTTTTTTTCAGTTATTTAATTATATTTTTTATTTTTAATTTAAATTTGTTTTAAAGTAATACTTTAATTTTAATTTAACATTTTTTTTTCAAGACTACGTGGTCCATTGAGTCTTACCCATTATTTTTTATTTTATTTTTTTTTTAGTTATTTAATTATATTTTTTATTTTTTATTTAATTTGTTTTAAAGTAATACTTTAATTTTAATTTAACATTTTTTTTTTTTCAAGACCAAGTGGTCCATTGAGTCTTACCCATTATTTTTTATTTTATTTATTATTTTTTTTAGTTATTTAATTATATTTTTTATTTAATTTGTTTTAAAGTAATACTTTAATTTTAATTTAACTTTTTTTTTTTCAAGACCAAGTGGTCCATTGAGTCTTACCCGTTATTTTTTATTTTATTTTTTAGTTATTTAATTATATTTTTTATTTTTTATTTAATTTGTTTTAAAGTAATACTTTAATTTTAATTTAACATATTTTTTTTTCAAGACCAAGTGGTCCATTGAGTCTTACCCATTATTTTTTATTTTATTTATTTATTTTTTTGTTATTTAATTATATTTTTTATTTTTAATTTAATTTGTTTTAAAGTAATACTTTATTTAATTTTAATTTAACATTTTTTTTTCTTTTCTGTTAATTATTTTTCAATCCTTTTTGTATGATAGACTGCATAGAGATCAGCAATAAGAGACAGAAAAACAAAAAAAAAAATGGCTGATAACTACCAGGGTCTCGTTGAAAGGGAATCATTTGTCTTTGAAAGGTTCACACACGTAAATTATTTCAGCGTAACAACCGTACTACCCCTGTATTGTATAAAATTGACAGGTAAGCGGACTCAGTTTTTTGGGGGCTTTGTTTATAAACCGAGCTGCAGAAAACACCGGTACAGCCAGTGTACCTGTCATTAGGACAATACAGATCACAGGCAAAATGTACAGAGCCAATCAGTATGGCTCTGCACCTGGTGATCACTGTGATACAATCACAGCTCTCACAAGTGTAAACACTGCCAGTGTTTACAAACATTAAGCCAATTCACAATTCAGGAAGGGGAGCGGTGACTGTTCGTAAACAAGGTGAAGGCGAGAGGCAGCTCCACCAACCACCAAAGATTTTTTTTTTTTTCAGGTGGGGTGGGGGTAGGAGATGGTCAGCACAGTGGCTAAGTGGTTAGGTCAGCACAGTGGCTAACTTGTTAGCACTTCCGCCTGGCAGTACTCGGGTCGCTGGTTCGAATCCCAACCACGGCACCACCTGCCTGGAGTCTGCATGTTCTCCCTGTGCTTGCGTGGGTTTCCTCCGGGTACTCCGGTTTTCTCCCACACTCCAAAGACATGCTGGTAGGTTAATTGGCTCCTGTCAAATTGGCCCATAATGTGTATGTATGAATGTGAGTTAGGGACCTTAGATTGTACACCCCTTGAGGGTTAGGGACTGATGTGAATGTACAATATATATGTAAAGGGCTGCATAAACTGATGGCGCTATTAAAGTACCTGTAATAAAAAAATACATAAAGAGCCACTGACCACCAATGATTGTGGGGTTTTTTCTTTTTTAAAAGGTAGGTGTGTGTGTGTGGGGGGGTGGGGTGAGAGTTGGAGTGCCACTGACCACCAAACAAAGACCACAAAATCAATGCCCACATACATCATAGATCAATACCCACCATGCACACACATCATAGATCAATGCCCACCATGCACACACATCATAGATCAATACCCACCATGCACACACATCATAGATCAATACCCACCATGCACACACATCATAGATCAATACCCACCATGCACACACATCATAGATCAATACCCACCATGCACACACATCATCGATCAATACCCACCATGCACACACATCATAAATCAATAGCCGCCATGCACACACATCATAGATCAATACCCACCATGCACACACATCACAAATCAATGCCCACACATATCATAGATCAATACCCACCATGCACACACATCATAGATCAATACCCACCATGCACACACATCATAGATCAATACCCACCATGCACACACATCATAGATCAATACCCACCATGCACACACATCATAGATCAATGCCCACACACATCATAGATCAATACCCACCATGCACACACATCATAGATCAATACCCACCATGCACACACACATCATAGATCAATACCCACCATGCACACACATCATAGATCAATACCCACCATGCACACACACATCATAGATCAATACCCACCATGCACACACACATCATAGATCAATACCCACCATGCACACACATCATAGATCAATACCTACCATGCACACACACATCATAGATCAATACCCACCATGCACACACACATCATAGATCAATGCCCACCATGCACACACATCATAGATCAATGCCCACCATGCACACACATCATAGATCAATGCCCACCATGCACACACACATCATAGATCAATGCCCACCATGCACACACATCATGGATCAATACCCACCATGCACACACATCATAGATCAATGCCCACCATGCACACACATATCACAAATCAATGCCCACCATGCACACACATTTCATACATCAATATCTCACACATACACATATATAGATCAATATACACACACACTTGATCCTGCATACACAAGTCTTATACAATCACACAACACTGGACATGTGAATTTTAATCTCGAAGATTCCAAAAATCTGCCAGAGATTAAGTCCCCAGTTCATGCTGCAGCAGGAGATTAGCGGGTGACCGCTGAGAGATCAGAACATTAATCTTGCCGGGTATACTTAAACAGAAAAAAACAAAACACCCAACGACCTCATGGAAGAATGACTATCGCGGGGTTAATCTCCTTCTGCCATTCACACCTATGGAAGATGGGATAAAAGATGAGGTGATAAAGCCATACTCCAAATATACAAACGCACCAACTCATCCAGCTATGCAAATATACAAACGCACCAACTCATCCAGCT
This sequence comes from Staurois parvus, assembly GCF_062004578.1. Classification (NCBI taxonomy): domain Eukaryota; kingdom Metazoa; phylum Chordata; class Amphibia; order Anura; family Ranidae; genus Staurois; species Staurois parvus. The sequence continues at coordinate 637,075 of NW_028318281.1, forward strand.
ATGCAAATATACAAACGCACCAACTCATCCAGTAATGCAGATATTTCCATACCTTTCCCTTGCGGTGATTCGTCTTATGAACGTTAGCGCCACGTCAAGGGTTAGCCACATGGCAGTGATTTTGAATGGAACCCCAACATACAAAGACACACAGCTTGATACGTTGCAGTACACCGCAATGCAAGGTACACAATAAATTGTGTTTTGTTGTCAAAAATGTTGAATGACTTTTTTTTTTTAACGTTTATATGTTGCCAGCCCATTCATCAGCGGGCTGTTGCCTATTCACAATCCAATTAGAGAACTGGGGGGGTGGGACATTGACCCAGTTTTGTTGCTAACTTCTGGTGGAGAAAAGTTGGGTCACCAACACATCTGGAAGAAGTTCCTGGATCACAACATTTGCTTAACAGAGCTGAAACCCCTTTGGCAAGTAAACAATAGATCTGGTGGGCACGGTGAAAGGTGGGTGCTCCTAAAGGACGTGGCTAACTGGAACACACCTTCCAACATCAGCTTTCTTTGAAGCTCTTGGTATTGGATCATACAAAAATTCAGAGTCTTAATGGAAGCCAGTGCTGGAAGGCTTTCAGGTGCTGTGATTACAGGTTGGCATGGGAAGCAGATAGCTATATAATCTCTACTATGGGTAATTGCCTAGGCCTAGGGGGTATATGAGTGAAGAATCTCCACTCAGACCGACTAGCCTGACTTGAAGTAGCTAGAAATGCTATATAAAAGAAAGCCCCAATAGCATCCACTAGAATTGATTTGCCTTTTTTAAATTATCTACGGTCACAAGACTGTTAACCATCCTTCCTCTCCGAGTGGTGGATGTGATCCTTCAGAGGCGGACATCATGACAGTAACTGACATACTGCAGGAACAGCAGTGCATTCGGAAAAAAAAAACAGCCCTCCACCAGTCTCAAAATTGGGAGTCGAGGAGTTGGCCTTTACTGTCAAGAGCTTGTGCATTGGAGGAAGCATTGACAAAGCCGAGCCTTTACAGTTGGAGCTTGTGTGCTGGAGGAAGCGCCAACAATGCCAAGCCTTTACTATCAGAGCTTGCGCACCAGAGGAGGCACCAACAACTTTGAGTCCTTTCTGTCAGAGCTTGTGTGCTGGTGGAAGTGCTAACAGCATTGAGTATATGCTGTTGGAGCTTGTGCCTCAGAAGAAGCACCATCCACATCAAGCCTTTACTGTGTGGGCTTGAGCACCGGAAGAAGCTCCAACAACCCGGAGCCTTTACTGTTGAAGCTTGTGTGTTGGTGGAAGTGCTGATGTTGAGCCTATGCTGTTGGAGCTTGTTCACTGGAGGAAGCACTATCAACGTCAAGCCTTTATCGTAGGAGGTTGTGCACTAGAGAAAGCACCAACAAATCTGAGCTTTTACTGTTGGAAGCACCAACAACGTTTAGCTTATAGTGTCAGAGCTTGAGCTCTGGAGGAAGCACCATCAACCTCAAGCCTTTACTGTGGGAGCTTGTGCACTGGAGGAAGAGTCGACAAAGCTGAGCCTTTACAGTTGGAGCTTGTGTGCTGGAGGAAGCGCCAACAATGCCAAGCCTTTACTATCAGAGCTTGCGCACCAGAGGAGGCACCAACAACTTTGAGTCCTTCCTGTCAGAGTTTGTGTGCTGGTGGAAGAGCTAACAGCATTGAGTATATGCTGTTGGAGCTTGTGCCCCAGAAGAAGCACCATCTATGTCAAGCCTTTACTGTGTGGGCTTGAGCACCAGAAGAAGCTCCAACAACCCTGAGCCTTTACTATTGATGCTTGTGCGCTGGTGGAAGTGCTGATGTTGAGCCTATGCTGTTGGAGCTTGTTCTCCGGAGGAAGCACTATCAACGTCAAGCCTTTATCGTAGGAGGTTGTGCAACGGAGAAAGCACCAACAAATCTGAGCCTTTATTGTTGGAAGCACCAACAACGTTTAGCCTATAGTGTCAGAGCTTGTGCTCTGGAGGAAGCACCATCAACCTCAAGCCTTTACCGTGGGAGCTTGTGCACTGGATAAAGTGGCAATAACCCTGAGCCTTCATGGTAAGAGCTTGTGCACTGGTAAAAGTGCAGACAAAGTTGAGCCTTTACTGTTGGAGCTTGTGCACTGGTGGAAGCACCAACATCAATCCTTTATTGCCACAGCTTGTGCACCAAAGGAATTGCAATCCTGAGCCTTTACTGTCGAAGCTCGTGTACTGGTGGATGCACCTACAAGGTCCTTAAGTCTATAATGTTGGAGCTTGTTCACCAAAACATTAAGCCTTTACTGTTGGAGCTTGTGCACCAGAGGATGTTCCAACAACGGTAAGCCAATACCAGGGGCAGACTGACAACTCATGGGGCCCCCGGGCAATAGGGGATCATGGGGCCCCTGTGTCCTTGCCCAAACTCAAAAAAGCCTATGAAAAAGGTACCAGGGGCATCTCATGGGGCCCCCTACTGACCCCGGGCCCTCGGGCAGGGCCGATTTTCCAAATGGTCAGTCCGCCCCTGGCCGATACTGATGGAGCTTGACTAACAGTGAAAGCGCCTACATAGACAAGGCAGTTTCAATTGCAGCAGAAAGCAATGTTGGCCCACCAGTGGGAATCTGTTGCAGGTGGAAACTGGAAGAACCAACAGGAGTAGCATAGAAATATGAAACATATCCTTAATATTAATGTTCATTGGACATAAGTATGAACAAACAAATTTTTGTTTTTGGTTGGAGAAACATGTTAAATTTCGCTCTATTTTATTTGAATAAATGCAAGGTCCCATTCAGCCTCAGTGTTGCAATAAACTGCGCCATACTAGATAGGTTTTAAAGCAAACAAAACATATGTTTGGGGATACAGCGAGATGCCTGGACCTCCGGGATCACACTCTCCAGTTAGAAAATAAATCCAGTTATATGATCCACTCACACATTCTTTCTGGCTCCTTCATGATATATAAGACAGGAAGATGTGGCAGGAATCTGAATGACAGCCCTGTGAGATGAGATTAACTGTACGTCCTTGGAGAATGACAACATCATCACTGCATATGAAAACACGGATTAAATAAACAAGGAGTTTTCGGGGTTATAGCACCCATACGGGTTGGAACGTTAATTGCAAAACAGGTCTTCTCATCCAACATCAGGACCTGACCCCACAAATGCTCTTTGGTTAAATGGGTACAAATTCCACCAAACTCTAAAATCTTTTAGAAATTCTGCCCAGAAGAGTGGAGGCTCTTATATCTGCAGAAAGGAAGGGGGCAAGACTCCACATTAAAGAAGAACCAAACTCTGGAAGCTTTGCTTAAAAAAAATGAGCAGAGGAAAAAGGACTGGTCACTGGTAATGCCCGTGGTCTTCAGTCAGCTGATCTTCTCCCAATTACTGACTTACCATGCCTTGTTCTGCAATGTCTCTCTGTACGGAGGCCGCCATCTTCATATCAACAGGGCTTTGCTTCCTCAAAAAAGGAGCCAGCATTGCTGGCCTCCTACTGAAAATGCTTATTGCCTGGCTGTTACACAGAAGTTCTACTTCAGTGCTTTTAGTCACGGACTTGGAACATGTATACAGATAAGGACTCTTGCTTTACTCATATTTTTTCATTTGTACTCTCATTTTGACTCAGCAACTCAAAATGGACTTGAACTGTTTAAACTCTGCTCAAAAGAAGTAAGCAGTTGGAAAAGGACTGGTCACCAGTATTGCCTGTGTTGTCCCTGCAACTGATAATTTCCCCATTACGAACTGGCTATCTCTTGTTCTGCACTCTGTCTCTGTGTGGAGGGGGTTATCTTGGTAGAGGCAGTGCATTGCTTTCTCGTGTCAGAGCTGCCTCTTGACTTGTGATGGAAAAATTTAAAGAATCAACAGGAGAGGTGGAGGAAGCATAGACAGACAGAATGAATGAAGCAGAACAGGGAGATCCTTGCACTGCAGGTCCTCATTTACAGCTTCCCCTCCAACAAAAAGAACAGTGAGCAGCACAGCAGTTACATTACCAAATCTGGTGAGACTAGCAGTCAGAAGCAGGATTGCCTTGGATCTCACACTGCAGATATACTGCTGAGGCATAAGGTTGTCCTGTGCCTAGGCACCCTCACTACCAGGAAGCGCACCGCTTTTTTTCAGAAGGGGATTGAGATAAAAAAAAAAGTTACAATTGCCAGGTTACTGCTTAGGAGCAATTAACATGTCTAGACATTCCCCATAGCATAACAAGTATTGATTTCAGCTCTACTGTCCATGGTTGTCCACGGATACTGGAATGGGACGTCCATCAAGCTCATACAGGTGTAATGGTCAGGGGTATTTAAGGAAAAGCTAGAAAGAAGTTGACTGTGGTATATTACTGGCCCTATATTCAGAAACAAAGTCTTAGGGCTCATTTGGACTTTTGGTTGGGGAGCCTTAAAGACACTGGGTTGAGCCATGTGTTTACCACACCACACTTAAGATGCAAAGACAACGGATGAGAGTGTTCCCAAAAGTGCTGCTAAAAGCAACCCATTAAAGTGAAATGGGGGTATAGCGCATTTGTACGCTGTTGTGGCATTTACGGGGTTAAAACAAGAAGCAAGGATGCGTCCCTATTGCTTCCTCACCACCTGTCATAGGCCTCTGAAAAGGCATCCGAATACAGGCGTACCTCGGTTTACGAATGAAAATCCACTGAAAATAATGCCTCAGTTTACGAATTTTTTTCGCAATACGAAGCAAGTTTCCCCAGGATGCATTGTGCCTGGGAGGTTTATAGCGCCGGCCCCGTGCCTTTAAAGTGCCCTTTATAAAGAGTTTTGAACAGATAAGACTTTTTTAAAACTTTTTTCTGACCTCCGGAACGGATTAATTGGTTTTCAATGCATTTACGAATTTCTTTCGCAATACGAAGCAAGTTTCCTCAGGATCAATTGCGCCTGGGAGGTTTATAGTGCCAGCCCTGCGCATGCTGGAGTCTGTGGGTAGCACGTGGCGTTGAGTGTGGAGGTGTTGGAGCGGTTTTTGCATCAAGTTTTGGAGCCATTCTGGAAATTTTTAATCATGTCCCTGTACAGTATTTATGCCTTTAAAGTGCACTTTATAAAGAGTTTTGAACAGATAAAAGACTTTTTTTTTCTTTTTTGTGATATCTGGAACAAATTAATTGGTTTTCAATGCATTCCTAGGGGGCTACCACCTGCATTGCTTTGAATGGAGCTACCACCTGCATTGCTTTGAATGGGGCTTCCACCTGCATTGCTCTGAATGGGGCTACCACCTGCATTGCTTTGAATGGGGCTTCCACCTGCATTGCTTTGAATGGGGCTACCACCTGCATCGCTTTGAATGGGGCTTCCACCTGCATCGCTTTGAATGGGGCTACCACCGGCATCGCTTTGAATGGGGTTTCCACCTGCATCGCTTTGAATGGGGCTACCACCGGCATCGCTTTGAATGGGGCTACCACCTGCTTTGTTTTGAATGGGGCTTCCACCTGCATTGCTTTTGAATGGGGCTTCCACCTGCATTGCTCTGAATGGGGCTTCCACCTGCATTGCTTTTGAAGGGGCTTCCACCTGCATTGCTCTGAATGGGGCTTCCACCTGCATTTCTCTGAATGGGGGTACCACCTGCATTGCTTTGAATGGGGCTACCACCTGCATCGCTTTGAATGGGGCTACCACCTGCATCGCTTTGAATGGGGCTACCACCTGCATCGCTTTGAATGGGGCTACCACCTGCATCGCTTTGAATGGGGCTTCCACCTGCATTGCTCTGAATGGGGCTACCACCTGCATTGCTTTGAATGGGGCTTCCACCTGCGTTGCTCTGAATGGGGCTACCACCTGCATTGCTTTGAATGGGGCTTCCACCTGCATTGCTCTGAATGGGGCTACCACCTGCATTGCTTTTGAATGGGGCTTCCACCTGCATCGCTTTGAATGGGGCTTCCACCTGCATCGCTTTGAATGGGGCTACCACCGGCATCGCTTTGAATGGGGCTACCACCTGCATCGCTCTGAATGGGGCTTCCACCTGCATCGCTCTGAATGGGGCTACCACCTGCATCGCTCTGAATGGGGCTACCACCTGCTTTGTTTTGAATGGGGCTTCCACCTGCATTGCTTTGAATGGGGCTTCCACCTGCATTGCTTTGAATGGGGCTACCACCTGCATTGCTTTGAATGGGGCTTCCACCTGCATTGCTCTGAATGGGGCTTCCACCTGCATTGCTCTGAATGGGGCTTCCACCTGCATTGCTCTGAATGGGGCTTCCACCTGCATTGCTCTGAATGGGGCTACCACCTGCATTGCTTTGAATTGGGCTTCCACCTGCATTGCTCTGAATGGGGTTTCCACCTGCATTGCTCTGAATGGGGCTACCACCTGCATTGCTCTGAATGGGGCTACCACCTGCATTGCTTTGAATAGGGCTTCCACCTGCATTGCTCTGAATGGGGCTACCACCTGCAGCTACTCGGGGAGCTGCACTGAGTGTCTCTTGGCTAGTGGCGAATGAACCCTAAATCTGCTTCTTTGTATGTAATTTGGATGTGTTTTTGGTTTGTCCAGCTTTAATTAAGCTACACCTAAAGTAAAATAATGATTTTAGGTCTAGTTTTAGGCAAGTGTTCCTTTTATCCTCATTTTCTGGTGTGTACAAATTCAGTGTCAGTCCATCCCTCTCGTGTCCTCTTCCACCGTGACCTGCATTCTGTATTCACAGCTCGATCTCCCGATAGACAAGACAATCATTCAGCCTTGTCCTATAGAACACTCATTAATATTCCGTCCAGCCAGGAGGACCGATTGGCTGAAAGCTTGTGTAATATCCTATAAGACCTTGTGTGAGTGTACTGACCCTGACCATGTCATGCACAAGCCCTGCTAACAGCTGGAATGTATAGAGTGGTATAATCCATCATTGTCAGAGGGTTTTATCTGCTGCGCACTGCGTTAGCCATACTAAAAATATGACTGCAGAGGCGGGATGTAATGCACACATCGCTGGAATAATACGGGACAATCATACAGTAAGAGCTGCAGTATGACCTTTTTACAGGACACATTAGCAGGGGTAGGCTCTGTCCTACAAATGGGGGAATGGCGTGGTATGCCGAAATGGGGTTTTGGACTTTTTTTTTTAATAAAAACAACTTATCAGCATGAAATGTTTACCTCTTAGCTTTTTCAACGTATACAACCTGGTCTTAGAGGAAGTAGGTTGAATGATGCTGGCCCTCAGATTGAGGCCACCTAGTGGCAGAACAAAGTACTACAGGGGAAATGTCTGAATTGAAGTTGAAAATTCTAGGAGAACTTGACTTTGTCATTTTATCTTTTAATGGGCTTTTCATTTTCATCTTTAAACAAATAAATTGTTTGCTGTGCTGGCTGACGGACTAGTACATAGCAAGAAGAGCAGTAAAGCACAACGACTGAATAGCAATACTGAATGGGAATCCATTACAGCTTGTGTATGTAATGAGCAAATATGGCTGCCCTTCATGTACAGGCCTACTCTTGTAGACTCTCAGAATAGGTCGCGACTTTAATCGCTAAGTTAGGTTTAGATATACAGGTGTACCTCGGTTTACTAATTTAATGCGTTCTCCGGGATGTTTCGTATTGCGAAAAATTCATAAACCGAAACACCGTTTTGGTTTATGAATTTTTCGCAATACGAAAAGCAGCGCAGGTGGTAGCCCCATTCAAAAGCACTGCAGGTGGAAGCCCCATTCAAAAGCAATGCAGGTGGTAGCCCCATTGAAAGCAATGCAGGTGGTAGCCCCATTCAAAAGCAATGCAGGTGGTAGCCCCATTCAAAGCACTGCAGGTGGAAGCCCCATTCAAAAGCAATGCAGGTGGAAGCCCCATTCAAAAGCAATGCAGGTGGTAGCCCCATTCAAAAGCAATGCAGGTGGTAGCCCCATTCAAAAGCAATGCAGGTGGTAGCCCCATTCAAAGCAATGCAGGTGGTTGCCCCATTCAAAAGCATTGCAGGTGGTAGCCCCATTCAAAAGCAATGCAGGTGGAAGCCCCATTCAAAAGCAATGCAGGTGGTAGCCCCATTCAAAAGCAATGCAGGTGGAAGCCCCATTCAAAAGCAATGCAGGTGGTAGCCCCATTCAAAAGCAATGCAGGTGGTAGCCCCATTCAAAGCGATGCAGGTGGAAGCCCCATTCAAAGCAATGCAGGTGGTAGCCCCATTCAAAAGCACTGCAGGTGGTAGCCCCATTCAAAAGCAATGCAGGTGGTAGCCACATTCAAAAGCAATGCAGGTGGTAGCCACATTCAAAAGCAATGCAGGTGGTAGCCCCATTCAAAAGCAATGCAGGTGGTAGCCCCATTCAAAGCACTGCAGGTGGAAGCCCCATTCAAAAGCAATGCAGGTGGAAGCCCCATTCAAAAGCAATGCAGGTGGTAGCCCCATTCAAAAGCAATGCAGGTGGTAGCCCCATTCAAAAGCAATGCAGGTGGTAGCCCCATTCAAAGCAATGCAGGTGGTTGCCCCATTCAAAAGCATTGCAGGTGGTAGCCCCATTCAAAAGCAATGCAGGTGGAAGCCCCATTCAAAAGCAATGCAGGTGGTAGCCCCATTCAAAAGCAATGCAGGTGGAAGCCCCATTCAAAGCAATGCAGGTGGTTGCCCCATTCAAAAGCATTGCAGGTGGTAGCCCCATTCAAAAGCAATGCAGGTGGAAGCCCCATTCAAAAGCAATGCAGGTGGTAGCCCCATTCAAATGCACTGCCTATGTAAATGAGCCCTAAGAGCTTCTTTACACTTGCGGCAAGGACTGCCAGTTGGGGAGGCGGTAAAACCACAGCTCAACTTATGTTTGTAGTGCCCTCCCAACCACAAGTCTAAGCTAACTCTTACCCTAGGTTCACATCTGCGCGGGTGGTGCAGCTCCGTATCTGCACAGAGAAATGCATTACTTCTAATGGCGCGCCGCCTGCACTGGAAATCGCAACTGTACTGGGTGCAGGCTGCGGTTTCATAAGAAGTGCAGGTACTTCATCTCTGCGTGTCACGTTACGGGAGTCCATTCAAATGATGGGCTCTCGCGCCCATGCAAAACGCGGCCCACACGGTCGCATAGATGTGAATCAGGGGAAAAGAAGTGATTTCAAAGCAAAAATAGGCAGCAAACAGCTGAAAGAGGCTGAATGAGCTCAGCAGTAGTGAGATGGAAGATTTATCCCCTTCCTGACCAGGCCATTGTTTTTGCTATTCGGCGCTGCGTTACTTTGACAATTGAGCAGTCATGCAACGCTGTACACAAAATGTAATTCGTATACTTTTTTTTTCACGCAGACCTTTCTTTTGGTGGTATCTGATCAGCACTGGGTTTTTATGTTTCTTGCATTATAAATGAAAAAAAAAAAAAAACATTTTTACTTTCTGCTATAAAATATCGCATTAAAAAAAAAATTACATTTCTTAATAAACTTTGGCCAAAATGTATTCAGCTACATATTTTTGGTAAAAAAAAAATCCCAATAAGTTTATATTGATTGGGTTGCACAACGTTATAGCGCCTATAAAACTATAGTATATATACTGGATATTTGTTTTTTAAATTATATTAGTAATGGCAGCGATCAACAGCTTATAGCCGGACTGCGATAGTGTGGCGGGCAATTTGTCATTAACTGACAGACACTCTGTGGGAACCAGTGACACTAATACAGTGACTGTGTATATTTTTAGCACTAATGACACTGGCTAGGAAGGGGTTAAACATCAAAGGCAATCAAGAGCTTAAAATGCGTGCCTAACCAGTGTTTATAAGGGTGTACTATGTGCTGGTTTTTAGCAGGGAAACAGAAACAATTGAGTACTGTCCATGATACTTTTTTTATTTGCACTAACATACAATTTTGAGGACAAGCTTTCGGGGTATGTCCCCTTCTTCAAAGTCCAAACAGTACTGTTGAGTACTGTTTGGACTTTGAAGAAGGGGACATACCCCGAAAGCTTGTCCTCAAAATTGTATGTTAGTGCAAATAAAAAAAGTATCACGGACAGTACTCAATTGTTTCTGTCGCAAATGTACTAATACGGCTACAATCACCTCTAGCAGGGAAACAAAAACCAGCACATCCCCAGTGACAGGACAGAGCTCTGTATTGTTTACATTAACAGGGCTCTGCCTTGTCTTCCTCCCCACCGATCAGTGGATGTCGGCGGGCAATCATTGGCCGGCACCCGCTGATCAGCTTGTTCTGTGACTAGTCCTGGAAGACCTGGAAGTGCTGGATCATGTATTAGATAAGCGATCCGGCTCAGGAGAGCTGCTCTTCCGTTGTACTCCTACAGGAGGCGGTCTGCAAGCGGTTAAAGAAGAAGTACAGCCAAAGTTCTTTCGGCTGTACTTCTCCTGTGGATCGCAGGAGTGCAGTTTGTTCTGCACTCCTGTGACGCATTTTCAGCTGACGGCGGGCTAAAGCCCCCTGTAGTCTGACGTAACTCAGCCGGTGCAGGCTGGGGAGAGATCCCGACTTCTGATGTCTCAGCAATCCGCTGAGAGCATGAGCCAGCCGCTCCCTCCTCCTCCACAGCCTAGCGCTCCAGTGAGCACTGGGGGGCACAGCAAACAGAGGTGACAGTGTATGCCCCTGTATGGGCCGTGCCATTCATGTCATTGCATGCACCCGCTGCATAGACATTGGTGCAGGTGCGTGGCCCTTAACCCCTGACCCACCGGGCACTTTTACCCCCTTCCTGCCCAGGCCATTTCTCAGCTTTCAGTGCTGTTGCACTTTGAATGACAATTGTGCGGTCATGCAACATTGTACCCATATGAAATTTTTATCTTTTTTTCACATAAATAGAGCTTTTGTTTGGTGGTATTTAATCACCGCTGGGTGTTTTATTTTTTGCACTATAAGCACAAAAAAGAGCAAAAAATGTGGGGAAAAAACAGTTTTTCTTTGTATCCATTATAAAATTTAGCAAATTTTTCTCCTTTACGGATGTGCGTTGATGAGGCTGTACTGATGAAGTGGCACAGATAGGCAGCACTGATGTGCACTGATGATGCGGCACTGACAGCACTGACTGACAGCACTGATGGCCACAACTGCTGGGCAGCACTGATGGGTGGCACTGCTAGGCACTGATCATCACTGCAGATCTGCTCTGTGACAACTGTTGGTTATTGGCAGCACTTTCCTCTTGCTGTGACAGTGTGAGGAAAGTGCTGCTGACAACCGGCGACTGTATTTACTTTGTGAACTGCTGTGTCATTGGACACAGCTGATCATGTGATAAAAGGCAGCTGTGATTGGTCTTTTACATAGTCATGTGATCACCTGTTTCTGTAGGACACAGCAAACACTGAAAGCACTGGGTGTGCGTTCTGGGAGGACGTCATATGACGCCTTCCCAGAACTGGACAACCGTACTGTAGGTGTCATTCGGCTGTAGCACGGTTGTCAAGTGGTTAACGCACATTGTCTACATTTGGGGCCGTGAATCCACTCCAATGAAGACTGAGATTGAGCTCTGCAGTCACTTGTGCCGCAGTTGTTTTCTCATTCCGGGTCACAATCCTGCGCAATGTCCTTTTGTCTCTTTCGGTCAGCTGACCATGTGGACCGCGCTTATACTCATCAGACATTTTCCCACAAACTGTATATGCCGTCATAACCTTTGATATTGTACTTCGTGACACGGCAAATAAATTGGCAACTTCAGTCACAGAGGCACCAGCTAAGCGGCACCAACAATTTGCCCTCTTTGAAGGTCAGTAAGCTCTGACATGACTCCGTATTACTAGCAGCGCACGCAGCGGATGACCAAAGTGAGGCTTCCCAAATGTTAGCTAGGTGTCTCATCACACAGCGGAAGCAAAAGAATGTTACATCACTTCTGCTTTCAACGTGAAACATGTCGTCACTTTCACACCTGCAAATCATGTAGTGTTTCTATTTTTTGTCTAACCCCTGTATATGGCTCCATAAATTTACACAGCACTTTACATATATATTGTACATTCACATCAGTCCCTAAGCCTCAAGGGGTGTACAATCTAAGGTCCCTAACTCACATTCATACATACACATACTAGGGACAATTTAGACAGGAGCCAATTAAACTACCAGCATGTCTTTGGAGTGTGGGAGGAAACCAGAGTACCCGGAGGAAACCCACACAGGCACAGGGAGAACATGGAAACTCCAGGCAGGTGGGATCTGAACCAACAACCATAGTGCTGCTAGGCGGAAGTGCTTACCATCTAGCACCTGTGCTGCCCAAACAGATCAAGTCTTAAAATTGCAGATGCCTGTGGAATACTCTACAGGTGACGCTTTAAAAGTCTGTTATCAGTTTACAATTATTATTATACAGGATTTATGGCGCCAACAGTTTGCTCAGCGCTTTACAATATAACAGGAGACAATACAGCAACAATACAGTTCAATACAAGAGGGATAGGAGGGCCCTGATCCTGGGAGCTTACAATTAATACCAAAATTCTCCCCTGCCCTCCAATGCAGCTATTCAAAGCACAGATCATGCTTGAATTCCTGCATCCTTGTCCAGTGACAGCTGTGACCCCGGAAGTGACATAATACACATTGCTTATAGGGTAATTAGTCGCACTTGGGGTGATGGGGGATTAAATTTCAATGCCAATGACACCAACGCTGGGGGTGTCATCCACTGTTACCAATGTTGGGGGCTATTTATTATTATTTTATTTATTTCAGGTACTTCTATAGTGCCATAAATTTACACAACACTTTACATATATATTGTACATTCACATCAGTCCCTAACCCTCAAGGGGTGTACAATCTAAGGTCCCTAACTTACATTCATACATACACATACTAGGGACAATTTAGACCGGAGACAATTCACCTACCAGCATGTCTTTGGAGTGTGGGAGGAAACCGGAGTACCCGGAGGAAACCCACACAGGCACAAGGAGAACATGCAAACTCCAGGCAGGAGGTGACGTGGCTGGGATTTGAACCAACAACCCTAGTACTGCCAGGGGAAACCATTTAGCCACTGTGCTGCCCATTTATTATTTCATCCATTAATTCCAGTGTTGGGGGTTATTTCCTCCACCGATTGAAAAGTTGAGGTTATTATAGCATTCCCTGACACCAATGCTGGGGGGTTATTATTGTGTCCACTGACAACAATATTAGGTGTTCTTATTGCGTCCACGGATGCTAATGCTGGGGGTTATTATTGCATTCACTGACACCAATGCTGGGGTTCTTATTGCGTCCATGGACGCTAATGCTGGGAGTTATTATTGCATTCACTGACACCAATGCTGGGGTTCTTATTGCGTCCACGGACGCTAATGCTGGGAGTTATTATTGCATTCACTGACACCAATGCTGGGGTTCTTATTGCGTCCACGGACGCTAATGCTGGGGGTTATTATTGCATTCACTGACACCAATGCTGGGGGGTTATTATTGCATTCACTGACACCAATGCTGGGGTTCCTATTGCGTCCACGGACGCTAATGCTGGGGGTTATTGTTGCATTCACTGACACCAATGCTGGGGTTCCTATTGCGTCCATGGATGCTAATGCTGGGGGTTATTGTTGCATTCACTGACACCAATGCTGGGGTTCTTATTACGTCCAAGTACGCTAATGCTGGGGGTTATTGTTGCATTCACTGACACCAATGCCGGGGTTCTTATTGCGTCCACGGACGCTAATGCTGGGGGTTATTGTTGCATTCACTGACACCAATGCTGGGGTTCTTATTGCTTCCACGGATGCTAATGCTGGGGGTTATTGTTGCATTCACTGACACCAATGCTGGGGTTCTTATTGCTTCCACAGACGCTAATGCTGGGGTTATTGTTGCATTCACTGACACCAATGCTGGGGTTCTTATTGCTTCCACGGACGCTAATGCTGGGGGTTATTGTTGCATTCACTGACACCAATGCTGGGGTTCTTATTGCTTCCACGGACGCTAATGCTGGGGGTTATTGTTGCATTCACTGACACCAATTCTGGGGTTCTTATTGCGTCCACGGACGCTAATGCTGGGGGTTATTGTTGCATTCACTGACAGCAATAGTGGGGGTTATTATTGCATCTACTGACACCAATGCTGGTGGTTATGATTGCAACTTCTTCAGTGTGCGTTGCAATACATGCAATGAATAAAAAAATGCAGGAGGGCCAATATTTATAGCAGTTGAGGTGCACTATAGCCCATGCATGAATGGGTTGCCTAACTTGATGCAATACACCTCAATACACGAAAAAACGCTGATATTGTGCAGCCCTCTGGAAGTGTCAAGGGCCACATACGAGGCCCACTATAATTTTAAATTGACCACCACTGGCGTAAGGCGTCAACATCTACAGCACAGGGTGTATTACGTTCATAAGATGTTCTTTGTTTATAATGTACAGCAGAAAATAATTTCATGTTTTTTCTGCGCAGCACAGACACGTCCATCTGTACGGAGCCTCCCATTAAATCTCAGCGGTTTGCACTTTGTAATTCAGACCAAAATCATTAAAAGTAAAAAGATAGGAGCTGCAGATGTATCCTCCCTCCCCCACAGTTACTCCTAAGATATTCACAAGCTGATTTTCGCTGCGCGGTCCCCGCTGTGAGATTTGATACGAGCGATCACTCGTGAAAGACGATACTTGTTTTGCACATTTATAGACGGAGCTGCCAGCCACTACGTGAGGGATATGGGCTGTCTGAAGCAAGACTTGTGGAATTATTTTCGGTCACGAAGAGTGCCAGCAAGAGCCATTACATTTTACTATTACGTTAATGAACTCCTAAATCAATGTTAAAGCAGGACTCCGGGCAGACAGATAAATATGCAATTAAAGCTGTGATTGCCTTACGTTTCAAAATATTTGCAATTCGCTTTGGCCAATCACGTGATCCAGGCATTGGTCAATGACCTTCCTTTTACTCCCTGAAGTTACACAATGCAGTCTGGTCACTGACAAAGCAGATTTGGCTTTTCTATGTGCAAAAAACATAAGGTCCTCTAATTTTTCTAAGATGTTTGTTTTTTTTTTTTTTACTAGGCCCAGGTTCCCCTAAACCAGCCTTTCACAACCAGGGTGCCCAGGCCCAGGGGTGCCTTGAGGTTTCTTTTATTTTTTTAAACATGGTAGTCTCTTCTTTAGAAATGATATTCGCTTCCGCATGCCCAGCAAGTGCGCACAGAAAAAAGTGTGACAGTGATCACAAGGTTTGTTAGTGAACATTAGTTAGTTGGCATAGTGGTCAAATGATTTGGAAACATGCTGTTGGTTGAAACTGAAGCGATCAGAAAAAGCAGGGGTCAGCCAGGCATGGGTAATGTATACCAGCCTTTCTCAACCAGGGTGCCTTGAGGTTTCTTCAGGGGTGCCTTGGCAAAATGTCTAAAAATTGCCCAAAACTTGTATACAAGCCAGCGGGTGGACAGGCCTGCCTTTTAGTTAATATGATGTTGGGTGTCCTACCAGCGTGGATGTTGTTGCATTATTATAAAAAACTATTAGAATCGTTTCTCATATTTTAGAATGGGGTGCCCTTTTAAAATTGTGGACAGTCTTGAGGAACCCTATTTTAGAATGGGGTGCCTCAAGACTGTCCATAATTTTAAAGGGTGCCTCGGGACTACCCATAATTTTTAAAGGGTGCCTTGACTGAAAAAAGGTTGGGAAACACTGATGTATACTTACATTGTTACAAGCTGGACCAAGGTAACTATACAGTACTAACCATACCTAACATTTCAATACCTCTGTTGCCCTTTATTTTATATACCCCAGTAAGGTGGTTATCACCAAGTTTCATGATAAAAGTCAAGTACACTAGTAATATTCTTATTGTTATTGGTTCCACTTCCAAGCTCTTGTGCATACAAGTTGTGCAAAACTTGTATACAATCCAGCGGGTGGAACAAGCCTGCCTTTTAGTTACAGAAAGCCACGGGTTTTCATTGTGCACCATTATGACCTTCTAGCCAGTGTCCTGACAAACAATGGCATCATCAGTTGATAAGGAGGATATCAGTTGCCTGCACAGCATCCCAGTTTGACCCTCCCCCGCCCCTCTCCATCAGTGCTGGGGTCACATTAGCTCAGTGATGGAGAAAAACTGAGGAAGAAGAGAAACGCTGGAATACTACTCAATACCAGTGTGCAAAAGTGTATTTGCTTTGAAAGAATAAATCACCTCCAATGTTGGGTGTCCTACGTGTGTGGATGTTACTGTGTTATATAAAACTATTAGAATAGTTTTTCACATTTAGAATGGGGTGCCCTTTTAAAATTATGGACAGTCTAGAGGCACCCCATTTTAGAATGGGATGCCTCAAGACTGTACATAATTTTGAAGGGTGCCTCGGGACTGTCTATAATTTTAAAGGGTGCCTTGACTGAAAAAAAGGTTGAGAAACACTGCTCTAAACCAAGGCACAACCACTAGGTAGGTGCTCCAAAAAGTCAAAGCTTTAGTCTTCCCTATTCGACAATGCAATACACATATCTACTAAAGAATATGAATGAGGGCTAATTATTTTTGGAGCAATGACCACCACACTACCATGAGCTTGTTGGATATCCTAATCTAAAACTATGGCCATTATTGTAGAGAACCCCCACCGTCCTTTGTGGTTATACCAGCCTTCACTCCTCCACCAAATTTTGGAGTGGAGTATAATCCATTAAAAGAGCATTTTTGAGGTCAGGCTGGATGAGAAGAACTGGCCCATAATTGGCATTCCGGTTTATCTCAGAGGTGTTCAGGAGGCCAGGGCTCTGTGTAGGACACTCAAGTTCCTCCACAAGCTCAAACCATATCTTTATGGAGCTGGCTTTGTACACAGGGGCACAGTCATGCTGGAACAGGTTTTTCCCCAAAGTGTTACCATTAGGCTGGAAGAGCACACTTGTCTAAAATATCTTTGTATGATGTAGTATTGCCAGTACCCTTCACTAGACACACCTGAACGCAAATCATTTGGAGGGGTGTTCACATACATTTAGCCACAGAGTGTACAGTACTGTGCAAAGGTTATAGGCAGTTGTGAAAAAAGGTGTAAATGAAAAATGCTTTCTGAAATAGAAGTGTTAATAGTTTTTTGTTGTTTTTTTTATCAATTAACAACATGGAAAGTAAATGAGAAATGAGAAAGCCAAATCAAATTAACATTTGGAGAGACCACCCTTTGCCTTCAAAACAGCATCAGTTGTTCTAGGTAGACTTGTACACAGTTTTTGAAGGAACTCAGCAAGCAGGTTGTTCTAAACACTGGAGAACCAACTTTAGATCTACTGTGGATGTAGGCTACCTCAATTCCTTCTGTCTCTTCAGGTAATCCCAGATAAACTCCATGATGGTGAGATCAGGGCTTTGTGGGGCCAAACCATCACTTCCAGGACTCCTTGTTCTTCTTTTCACTGAAGATAGTTCTTGGTGACATTGGCTGCATGTTTGGGGTCGTTATCCATCATGCCATACTATCAGAGAAGCATGTGATTGCCCCAAATTTATTCTGCAGCAGGACAAGTATCTGCCAGTATTTCTCAGCATTGAGGACACCATTGATCCTGACTAAAAATCGCCAACACTATTTGCACAAATGCCGCTACAAAATTGCAAGAAACCTCCACCATGCTTCTCTGTTGGCCTCAGACATTCATTACTGTACAGCTCTCCAGCCCTTTGGTGAACAGTCTCCTGCTACCACCAAATATTTACAATTTTGACTCATCAGTCCAGAGCACGAGTTTCTATGATTTTGTGCCTAGCTGATTTGCTTAGCTTTGTTTCCAGGTCAGAAATATGGCTTTTTGGCTGCGATTCTTCCATGAAGACCACTTCTGACCAGACTACTCCAGACAGTAGATGGGTATACCTGGGTCCTACTGCTTTCCACCAATTTTGTGCTGATGGCACTATTGGACATCTTCCGATGTTGAAGGGAAATAAGCATGATGTGTCTCATCTGCTGCATTGTTTCCTTGGCCAACCACTGTGTCTATGGACCCCCATGTTGCCCATTTCATTGTGCTTCTTCAAAAGAGTTTGATGAATTGAATTGATGCTGGTACGAAGCCAAAGGGGTACTTGCACCAAATATTGATTTGATTTAGATTTTTCTTCTGTTTGCTCACTTTGCATTTTATAAAACTGATAAAAATAATATATACATTTTTTAAAGCATTCTTATTTTACAGCATTTCTTCACACTGGCCTAGAACTTTTGCACAGTACTGTATATAGCGAGACTCTATGGCACCCACTGCTAAGTAATGCTCAAGTTTCTTACCACCTAGGTGGTGCTAAGTAGCACCCAGGCCCAACTCCTGCCATTGTCATGGAGCAAGGGAATGGATTGAAGTACTGCATATATGGCACTGTAACACCAGTGGGGCCTCTAGGGATCAAGGTATTACCAGGGTCAAGCTGGATGGCCTCCAAGGGAACCAAAACTCCCCAGCATATGGAGATTCACAAGGGGGTAATATAAAGAAAAACCTCAATGATTAACTAAATGTAAACCCAAAAGTAAGTGGTTACATATTAACTTTGACTAACTTAGGGAAAAAAAACACTTTAAAAGGAGAGGCACAAATAATTAACTTGACTCAACCATTTATGTTAATAGCAACCTGTTTGTACTCTAAACCGTGACTTACATGACAGGCACGATATCCATACCAGGTACGGATTTAGATCAGGGAGTGAGAGGTGGCAAAATGTTTCAGCTACATAACGACCCAGTTACATGAGATAATGGTTTCATGGTAGTGGCAAGATGCTATTCCCATCCTGAGATGCTGCGGAAGAAAAACAAAATGCCAAGCGGGTCCGGAAAGTATTTGTTTGATATTTAGAAACACAGAAGACTGACGGCAGCAGAAAAAAAGATCAAGAGGTCCATCAAGCTCTTCTTTTTTTTTTGGGTCCAGTATAGATCTAGGTTTGCCCCAAGTGTGTCTGAATCTACTTACTGCTATTACCAGGAACTCTAAGGTCAACTTCATTCAAGTTTTGAAATTAACAGAGGAGGATCGTTATTTTATGTGATCCCACTGGCACGATATATCTTCACTAGTAACAACGGAAAAAGGAATGAATGGCAGCAGAACAAAGACCCAGAGAGAAATTTAGTCTTTGTCCCAGTTGACACATTTTCCATAATCTTTCCCTGGGAAGGGAAAGTGGATCCAACAGGAACCTGACAGACCTTTTGACCCTTCCTTCCCCAAAAAATGGCCTGGCTTTAAAAAAAAAAAAAAAAGAGAGCCAGTCATGGATCCACTCTTAGAGCTTGTTCATACCGTGCAACAAGTTGCAATGCATGTTACGTGCATCGATACGGTGTGGTGCCATTCATACTCTATGGCATCACAACACACCTGCCAACAGACGTGAGCTGCGGTGCGTGTTACAGTGTGGTGTGCTGCCAAATAAGATTCAATGCATCACAATGAACACTAATGATCGTTAATAGCAGCAAATTCTCCAGTTTGACAAATGTCTAATTTATGAAGCATTTATTTATTCCAGGTACTTCTATAAAGCTACTAGTGCAGCGCTTCCACTGGCGAGTCCCATTCCATTTTAATGACTCTTCCTTGCTCTATGGGGGCTGAATGTATCAGATAAGACCAACATTTGGAAAGTCCAACTCTTCCAGCTTTCAGGGTTGTGACTTTACTAGCAGTGGAGCTGAACTATACTGAACGTACCTGCCAACCCTTCCCTACTGTACCCCTCTACCTCTCCTCCCCACCCCCCAAATATTTCCTGGTTTTAAAAGGAGAGCCAGTCATGGATATACTCTTACAAGACCCAAACGTGGCCTGAAGTGTGTGTGCCATGCTGCCAAAAATGGTACAAAGCACCACAATGATTAGTGAATGTCAACAGCAGCAAATTCTCTACTTTGACAAATGTCTAATCTATGAAGTATACAGCTACCAGTGTGCCACTTGCACTGGCAAGTCCCATTCCATTGTGATGTCCCTTCCTCTGCTCTATGGAGGCTGTAGGGTCCTGGCATCACGGATCAGATAAGGCTGACATTTGGAGAGTCCAACTCTTCCAGACTTTAGGGTTTTGACTTAACCAGCAGTGGTGTTAAACTGAATGGCACCCCAACGTACCTGCCAATGTACGTGGCCTGAAGTTCATGTGTGGTGGTGCAGCGTGCTGCTATTAATGGTTCAATGCTCCACAATGAACATTAATAAATGTCAACAGCAGTAAATTCTCCAGTTTAACAAAGGCCTAATCTATGAAGTATACAGTTAGCACTGTGCCACTTGTGCTGGCAAGTCCCATTCCATTGTGATGTCCCTTCCTCTGCTCTATGGAGGCTGTAGGGTCCTGGCATCATGGATCAGATAAGGCTTACATTTGGAGAGTCCAACTCTTCCAGACTGATCTGTGATGCCAGGACCCTACAGCCTCCATAGAGCAGAGGAAGGGACATCACAATGGAATGGGACTTGCCAGCGCAAGTGGCACACTGGTAGCTGTATACTTCATAGATTAGGCCTTTGTCAAACTGGAGAATTTACTGCTGTTGACATTTATTAATGGTCATTGTGGAGCATTGAACCATTAATAGCAGCACACTGCACCACCACACATGAACTTCAGGCCACGTACATTGGCAGGTACGTTGGGGTGCCATTCAGTTTAACGCCACTGCTGGTTAAGTCAAAACCCTAAAGTCTGGAAGAGTTGGACTCTCCAAATGTAAGCCTTATCTGTAGGGTTTCGACTTAACCAGCAGTGGCGTTAAACTGAATGGCACCCCAACGTACCTGCCAATGTACGTGGCCTGAAGTTCATGTGTGGTGGTGCAGCGTGCTGCTATTAATGGTTCAATGCTCCACAATGACCATTAATAAAAGTCAACAGCAGTAAATTCTCCAGTTTGACAAAGGCCTAATCTATGAAGTATACAGCTACCACTGTGCCACTTGTGCTGGCAAGTCCCATTCCATTTTTGTTATCCTTCCTGTGCTCTATGGAGACTGTAGGGTCCTGGCTTCACGTATCAGATAAGGCCAACATTAGGAGAGCCCATCTCTTCCAGTTTTTGAGGTGGTAAACTCACTAGTGGTGTAGACGAACTGAACCATATGGCATGGCATGTGTGCTGCAGTGCGTGTGTTACACCGTCAAAAAATGGTTCAGTGCACCACAATGAACATTAGTGAATGTCAACAGCAGTAAAATGTCCAGTCTGACAAATGCCTAATTTATGAACTATACAGCTACCACTGTGCCGCTTGTGCTGGTAAGTCCCATTCAATCTTTAGGACCCTTAGCTGCTTTACAAGAGGCTGTATGGTCCTGGCTTTACGTATCAGATAAGGCCGACTCTTCCAGTTTTCGGGTTAGGACTTCACTAGCAGTGGTGTTGAACTATACTGAAATACTGAATGGCGCCCCAGCGTACCTGTCAATGAACTTGGCCTAAAGTGCGTGTGTTGTGGTTACATCTACCGCTGTCTCAGTCCCATTCCATTTTAATGACCCTTCCTCTGCTCTAGAGGGGCTGTTGGGTCCTGGCTGCACTTATCAGATAAAGCCAACATTAGTAGAGTCCAATTTTTGCAGTAATGACTAGATGAACCATACTGGATGGCACCACCACACACCTGCCGATGGATGTTGGGCAGCACAGTGGCTAAATGGTTCCGCCTGGCAGGACTAGAGCCACTGGTTCGAATCCCAGCCACGGCACCACCTGCCTGGAGTTTGCATGTTCTCCCTGTGCCTGCGTGGGTTTCCTCCGGGAACTCCGGTTTCCTCCCACACTCCAAAGACATCCTGGTAGGTTAATTGGATCCTGTCTAAATTGTCCCTAGTATGTGTATGTATGAATGTGAGTTAGGGACCTTAGATTGTACGCCCCTTGAGGGTTAGGGACCTTAGATTGTACGCCCCTTGAGGGTTAGGGACTGATGTGAATGTACAATGTATATGTAAAGCGCGGCGTAAATTGACGGCGCTATATAAGTACCTGAAATAAATAATGTGGGCTGCAGTGCATGTGTTATGGTGTGCGGTGAAAAACGGGCCAATGCACCACAATGAGCATTAGTGAATGTCAACAGCAGCACATTTTCCAGTTTGACAAACGCCTAATTTATGAAGTATATAGCTGCCACTGTGCCGCTTGCGCTGGCGTGTCCTGTTCCATTTTTATGACCCTTCGCCGCCCTACAGGGAGCAGTAGGGTCCTGGCTTCACGTAACCGATAAGGCCAAAATTAGGCACCCAACTCTCCCAGTTTTTAGGGCTAAGATTTCACTAGCCACAGTGTAGATGTAGAAGCTGTTTACTGTGGACAGCACAGTGGCTAAATGGTTAGCACTTTCGCCTGGCAGCACTAGGGCCGTTGGTTTGAGTCCCAACCACAGCATCACCTGCCTAGAGTTTGCATGTTCTCCCTGTGCCTGCGTGGGGGTCCTCCGGTTTCCTCCCACACTCCAAAGACATGCTGGTAGGTTAATTGGCTCCTATCTAAATTGTCCCTAGTATGTGTATGTATGAATGTGAGTTAGGGGCCATAGATTGTACACCCCTTGAGGGTTAGGGACTGATGTGAATGTACAATATATATGTAAAGCGCTGCGGAAATTGACGGCGCTATATAAGTACCTGAAATAAATAAATACTGGGCACAATCAGAGCACTTCGCACGCTACGCTTTTTTTTTTTCTGTTTTTGCTTTTTTTTTTTCATTAGTGAGCACCATATATGCGATTTTGCAGCAGAAAAAAAAAAAAAGCTTAAAGCAACAGCCAGCCCGTGGAGAAAATTCGATGAAGGGTGGAGCCCCCGAGCCGAGGGTCACACGCTTGTTTGGTCTCTGAGCAAACTTTCAAAGCCAGCTGGTGATTGTGCTAGCGGCTGCTCACACACCTCCTCCTGTTTCTCAGGCCTCCTAGGCAGCAATCTTCTCTTGTTGAAAGGAACTCCGGCCCACCTGATAAGAGAAAGTGTTACAGTGGAAAATTCCACCGGCTGGTAGAATGTGCCGGAATGAGTGATATCGTGACTCACTGTTTTCCAGAGAACATAAATCGAATGTGCCAAAATCAGAAGTCGGAGGTGGCTTCAGGATCTAATCGCAGATGTCTGTCGCAATGGGCGGATTCCCAGGCACCGAGGAATGAAATATTACGGAACGTTTCTTCTCTATCATGCTTGTCCTCATTCTCCGTTCATGGGAAAAATGATATGAAAATCGAGCCTGTGAATCACCAGAATGTGTACCCAACTACTTTCTTCACTTCTATTTAGAAAGCAAACCATCCGCTTTTAGGGCCCATTCACAATGATGTGATCCATTGCAATGCATTAACATGCTGTCTGTCATGCAAGGCATTCTACTCTGGTGCTGACACCGCCATGAGCATCTTCTGATCAGGGGCGGACTGACAACTCATGGGGCCCCTGGGCAATAGGGGATCATGGGGCCTCTGTGTCCTTGCCCAAACTCAAAAAGCCTATGAAAAAGGTACCAGGGGCATCTCATGGGGCCCCCTACTGACCACGGGCCCTTGCGCAGTACCCAAGTTTCCAAATGGTCAGTCCGCCACTGCTTCTGATTTAGGTTCACATTCCCAGAATTTTTTGGTCCGGATTCCATTTGACGCACTCTTAAAGTGATTGTGAGGCTTCAGATTATATTTTTAAAAAAATCAAAGATGTTATACAATGGTTTTGCAAAGAGCAGCCCAGATCCTCCTCTTCTGGGGTTCCCCACCTGCGCTCCTGGCTCCTACCCCCGCTTGAAGTGAGCATGTACAAGTGCCCCCATAGCAAGTGGCTTGCTATGGGGGCACTTGTACATGCTCACTTCAAGCCTGCTGTGTGTGTTCATTTCAGAACAAAGCACAGCCCGGTCCCATCCCTGCTCCTCCTAACTGGTTGTGTATGACAGCATTGGGATCCATTGCTGCCTCCCTGTCCAAAAATAGTGCACATCGTTGGATCAAGAAAGGGCTCAGGTAAATATAGTAGGGGCTGGGGGAGCAGCTCACTGAAGGGGGTTTAATTTCATGCAAACCTTCAGGCTTAGAACCACTTTAAAGCCCTGATGAAGCCGGAATTACTGGCCCCGAAACATGTTGCCTGCCTTCCATTTCTGTCATCTTGTCAGGAATGGATTCACCACTGGTGGTGGGACTCACCTGCCGTGTGGGCTGCAGTACCAGGCTGGCCAGCGGGTGCTCTCAGCAACCAGAAGCTCACTCCTGCAGTCAGCCATCACCTGAAGATGATTGCAGGAAGTGTATTTAAGGAATGGCCAGACCTGCAGTTAGTGCCTTGGTGTATTGTTTCCCATGAGCCCCTGTACCTGGTATCCTGTGTTCCTGTTCTGCTGACTATCTGATTTGTTGCCGACCCTGCCTGATCCTGACCTCTTCTGACTTCTCCTGCTTGATCCCTGGCTTGCCTGACCATCCTTCTGCCTGATCCTCTGTACCGTGCTGCCCGTGAGTTACTGAACCCGGCTTGTGACCCTGACTATTCTCTGCCTGCTCCTCCGGTACCTCGCTGCCCGCACGTTGCTGACCTGGCCTGCCTGACTACGCCTGACGCTACCCAGACGATCCATCCATCCCGCACGGATCTGTCCCTGTTACCAGGTCTGCCAGCCTCTTCACGTCAGGCTTTCCCATGGTACATACCCTCGGCGGACCCCTCTACCACAGTTGGGTGCACTCAGGGGCTGCGACCTGGTCTCAGTCCTGCGCCAAGTCCAATCTTACCATCAGGAGCTCTGGTGAAAAGGCAGACTGGGGCTTAGACTCCGTGCCCTGGGGAATCCCGTTCCGTGGGTACTAGAGATCCCGCCGGGCGGTGCCTGACAGTACCTAACGGCCCGCCTGACCATTCCACCTCTCCAGCCCTGACTACGCCTGTGTTCCTGAAGCCTGCTACTTCCCTGTGTCAGTCCACACATTTCTGGTCATACCCGGATCCCTGACACATCTGCAGAATCAAAGACCTTTTGACTCCTGAGACATTTGTTGAGCGTGCTTTCTTGTGGATTTCTCAAGTTGGATGACCCTTGCCCTCTAGAGGAGTCCCCCAATTTTTTGGTGAGCTGCCAAATCTAAGCCAGACAGAATCTACTACCTCAGAATCTGTGTCTTGGTTCAACATTCTCTTTGTGTGTCGCATTAAGGAAATCCATTTATGAATGAGCTGTCAACACACAACTGATGAAAAAAACTATACATGACCCTTTTTTCAAAACACAGTTTATTTAAGGGTTCGCCTGTGCGAGGGCCGGGTTTGCATGGGGATGCCTGGAACACTTGTGCATCCCCATATAGGCAGACAGTACCATTCAAGTCGATTGGATCGCATTGGCTGCACGGGCACTGATCCGAATTTTAAAAAAAAAAAAACAGGCAACAAAAACCACACTAAGCAATGTCACAGAAGGTGATAAAAATATATTTTTTAATCTTGCTTACCACTGTTCATGTGATCACTGACTGGCCGATCAGTGATCACATGATCGGGACCTCACACAGAGGTCCTGTACAGCGTCACAGCAGGCACCGGATCGTGGCGCCGCACGCTCCCAGGAAGCGCACACAGGCAGGGAATGCAGAGGCCATTTATAAACGACCACCCGCTCCTGCACTGCTCTCGTCCGGCCGTTTATGTACATGGGACGGACGGGAAGTGGTTACGTTAAAAGCACCCCGAAATCGGTCCGCAAATCGCGGTGCGATGTGCAGAATCGGATCACATAGGTGTGAATACCCATGCGATCCGATTCCAGTGCAGACCAAAAAAAGGATCCTGCACGTTTCTGGTGCAGGTGCGGTGCGATTAGAGCCATACATAATGTACGGCTCCGATCGCTCCGCACACAAATCACATGTGATTTGCACAGGAATGAGGTGCGGTTCCTGTGAGAATCACATGTGATATACCGCACCGCATATACGTGAACCCGGGCTTAAAGACGACCTTCATTACAGTATCAGGAAAATCCATCGCTGCAACATATCTTGCCGGCACAGCCGTTGTCTGCAGTGCAGCTCCATGTTTGTACAGCCTGATGAGGCATCCTCCTGAATACAAAGACTAGACCCGGCTCCGGTGAACTAAGGTGACATTCTATCGCGCACACCGAGCCTCCCACATGCCGGTACGCAGGATATCAACTGTCACCATGAGCTCTATTATTACCTCAGCAGGCTGCTGAATCTCCTGCCAGTATTTTCCACAAAACCTATTAACACAGAAATATTCTGAGCTGTCAGGAGAGAAGATGGTGCAATACAAGATTACCTTTTGCTTTCTTGGCTGCAATGTTTTTATAATTCAATAATAGTGCAGCGCTAAATAATATTAAAATATGACCATAAATTAGATAAAAGTTCATAAATGAGTAAATGGTGAACAGTTCAAAGGTGACTTTCAGTGCTCATAGGGTGCTTGTAATCCTGGTGGGTTGGTGCTTGTGCAATAATTGTAGAAGAATTGCGCACTCACTAGACGCGCAATATAAATGCGCTTGTAAACGTAAATCCAGATGTCATCAGAGTAAGCCAGGTGTTGGGGTAACTTCCCTCTGAACCAGTGGTTCTCAACCTATGGGTCGCAACCCCTTTGGGGGTCAAACGACCCTTTCACAGGGGTCCCCTAAGACCATTAGAAAACACATATTTCCGATGTGTAAAGAGCAGCTACTGTGTAGAAAGCAGCTGCTGTGTTGAAAGCAGCTACTCTGTTGAAAGCAGCTACTGTGTAGAAAGCAGCTACTGTGTTGAAAGCAGCTACTATGTTGAAAGCAGCTACTTTGTAGAAAGCAGCTACTGTGTAGAAAGCAGCTACTCTGTTAAAAGCAGCTACTGTGTAGAAAGCAGCTACTGTGTTGAACACAGCAGTATTGGAGGTAAAACGACACTTCATGAATTATAATTACTGGGTAAATAATTTTATGGTTGGGGGTCACCACAACATGAGGAACTGTATTAAAGGGTCACGGCATTAGGAAGGTTGAGAACCACTGCTCTGAAGGGTAAGTACATCAAATGGGTCCTTGGGCTTTACTGGTGATCCACAACAGCCAGAGTTCCCCTTCAGGGATGAGTGGGTGCTGCTCCCTGGATAGGCAGGAGAATCCCTCTCTGGGTACTGGGATGGATCTTTGTCTTGTGCAGGGCGTCTGAAAATGTAATACTCCACTGGGCAAGAGAATTAGGGTGTAGGTCGGAAATGTTGACAAATGTTTGCCGGAAGATGCGCAACGCCATCCTCCAACACGATCTCAGGCCCTCCACCTCCAACAAGCCTCATGTGACCCAACTATCGCATTTATATTGCGCGTCTGGTGAGTGCGCAGTTCTTCTACAATTATTGCACAAGCACCGACCCACCAGGATTACAGGCACCCTATGAGCACTGAAAGTCACCATTTACTCATTTATGAACTTTTATCTCTTACCCTTTTATCTAATTTATGGTCATATTTTAATATTATTTAGCGCTGCACTATTATTGAATTGTTTTACTGAGGTTTTATTTTGGTTAACTTTGTGCTTCCCCCCTTCTTAGTGTACTCACATATTCCCACCTTTTATATGGAATGTTTTTATGGCCTCCACAAACCGAATATTTTCCTTTATTAATGGCGACAAAAATGAGGAGTGTTTTTGGTGCCAGCATGCCCCATCGCTGATAAAGGGAGCTTAAAGGTGGGCACACTATGGGCCCCCCCTCTGCAAACAATGGGGAAGATCTGGACTACTTTCACACTGATCCGCATATGCGTTTTTGCCGCGTTTCTGGTGCTTTTTTTTTTATAGGACATTTATTTATTTCAGGTACTTATATAGCGCCTCAATGTATGCAGCACTTTACATATATATTGTACATTCACATCATCCCTAACCCTCAAGGGGCATATAATCTAAGGTCCGTAACTTACATTCATTTAGACAGGATCAAATTAACCTACCAGCATGTTTTTGGAGTGTGGGAGGAAACCGGAGTACCAGGAGGAAACCCACACAGGCACAGGGAGAACATGCAAACTCCAGGCAGGTGGTGCCGTGGTTGGGATGACATGTGAGGCAAAACACACCAAAAACGCAACACTGGTGCTGTTTTGCCACGCTTTCCCTTCATTTCAATGGGGAAGTGCTTTTTTTACCACACCAAACCTGCACCAAAAATGCAGCAAGTGGGATTTAAAAAAAAAAAAAAAAACGCAGTGGGCCCGCAACGGATCGGTGTGAAGACTTCCATAGGATTACATGGTCACACATTTTTCTTCTGCATTTTTTAAATGCAATAGAGGAAGAAAAGATAAGTGTGAAAGCACTCTACTTTCAAGCATTTTTGCACAAAAAAAAGCACCTGAAAAGCTCAAGAAAGACGCTTCCCTGTGTGTGTGAATGTATGTCTAGGTATGTTTTCACATTGAGGCATTGCGCTTGCAGCATCTTTGGGGAGTTAAAAAAAAAAAAAAAAAAGCTCCAAAAATGCCTCTTCCCATTGAAATCAACGCCTGAAAAACGCCTCTGAGAAGCATTTTTGGTGCAGTTGCAAGTCAGGTGTCCTTTAAAAAATGCAGTAAAAACATGTATACGTTTTTGAGGTGGATCAGTGTGAAAGTGGCCTTACTAAGACCGGAAAATGCTAAATTTGGTGGAAATTTAAGCTGCACAGAAACCATGCTTCAGCTTCCAGGTATTATTGTCAAGGCTTAATGGAACAAGCTGAAGTAAGGCCGGCCATACACGGGTTGATTTCCAAAACGATTTTTCATTCAAATATCAGACCTAAGAATAATAGACCGATTTTCGCTCTGATAGTGGGGCAATGGCACCGGCCGATTTTCAAACTACGGCCCGGCGGACCTTTTAATCCGGCCCGCAGAGCGTGGCAAACATTGGCTGTCAGGATGTAGGCGGGGCAGCGTGATGAACTCCTCTCCTCTCACAGTCCGCCCTGAAGACTGGAACGGCGCGGGAACACGGCGAGAGAAACGCGCGGAGCAAAGGTAAGTGAATTGACACAATATGGGGAATGAATTACTATAGGGGGGATGAATTACTATATGGGGGATTAATTACTAGGGGGGATGAATTACTATATGGGGGATGAATTACTATGGGGGATGAATTACTATAGGGGGGATGAATTACTATGGGGGATGAATTACTATAGGGGGGATGAATTACTATGGGGGATGAATTACTATATGGGGGATGAATTACTATGGGGGATGAATTACTATATGGGGGATTAATTACTAGGGGGGATGAATTACTATAGGGATGAATTACTATATGGGGGATCATTTACTATGGGGGATTAATTACTATATGGGGGATGAATTACTATGGGGGATGAATTACTATATGGGGGATTAATTACTATATGGGGGATTAATTACTATATGGGGGATTAATTACTATAGGGGGGATGAATTACTATATGGGGGATGTATTACTATATGGGGGATTAATTACTATAGGGATGAATTACTATAAGGGATTAATTACTATATGGGGGATGAATTACTATAGGGGGGATGAATTACTATAGGGGGGATGAATTACTATAGGGGGGATGAATTACTATAGGGGGGATGAATTACTATGGGGGATGAATTACTATATGGGGGATGAATTACTATATGGGGGATTAATTACTATATGGGGGATGAATTACTATAGGGGATGAATTACTATATGGGGGATGAATTATTATGGGGGATGAATTACTATATGGGGGATGAATTACTATGCTTACTATGGGGGAATATTACTATACTTACTATGGATGGCATGGTAGTGGCTAGGCCGGCCAGCAGCTAGTCTGGCCCCCGGGTCCAATATATGAACCCATTGCGGCCCTCAAGTCAAAAAGTTTGCCCACCCCTGGTCTAGAGTCTCTTCTGTTTTGCAGCCTGCCAAGATGTAAGGTGTGTAGCATTAGCCTGTAGGTGCTGCTTGAACTCTACCAGAGTATTCCCCACAAGGTATTGCCCCACAGCTAGGTTCATACACTTTTAGCTCGTTGGAGTCAAACACTAGTCTAGGGGGTTGTTCTGTAGTTTTATTTTAGAGGAACTTGGATAGGGTAGGGGTTTGCAGTAGGATACTCCGAAACAAAGCTATTCAGAACTTCAGGACACTAGCTGATCTAAGATGGAGTCTTAGGTGAAGTCCTCTGCTGGGAGCAGATGGCAGATTTCTCCTGTAAGGGTAGTGTAGTAGTAAAGAAGCTTGAGCAAAGACTTGCAGTAAGTGGCAGGTAGACGGAGCTCTTTGGATCACTAGTCGCTGGGCCCTTTAGCTGACTAGAGAATAGCAGAGGGGAGTTAACAGCACCAGGTCCCTGAGATCCCACAAGACATGTACTCACAGGCTCTTGTAGAACAACCGGTAGTCTCTCTCAGTGATACCAGACAGATCCTCAGTGGACTCACCCCTTCAGTCAGCTTTTAGCAGAACCATGGCCTAAAGTATTGAGTGTACAGCTTGTATAACATTGTAAATTTATTGTCCCCTCAAAATAACACACAGCCATTAATGTTTAAACCGCTGGCAACAAAAGTGAGTCCACTCCTAAGTGAAAATGTCCAAATTGAGCCCAAAGTGTCCATATTTTGTGTGGTCACCATTATTTTCCAGCACTGCCTTAACCCTCTTGGGCATGGAGGTCACCAGAGCATCACAGGTTGCCACTGGAGTCCTCTTCTACTCCTCCCTGATGACATCACAGAGCTGGTGGATGTTAGAGACGTTGCGCTCCTCCACCTTCTGTTTGAGGATGCCCCACAGATGCTCAGTAGGGTTTAGGTCTGGAGACATGCTTGGCCAGTCCATCACCTTTACCCTCAGCTTCTTTAGCAAGGCAGTGGTTGTCTTGGAGGTGTGTTTGGGGTCGTTGTCATGTTGGAATGCTGCCCTGCAGCCCAGTCTCCGAAGGGAGGGGATCATGCTCTGCTTCAGTATGTCACAGTACATGTTGGCATTCATGGTTCCCTCAATGAGCTGTAGCCCCCCAGTGCCGGCAGCACTCATGCAGCCCCAGACCATGACACTCCCACCACCATGCTTGACTGTAGACAAGACACACTTGTCTTTGTACTCCTCACCTGGTTGCCACCGCACACGCTTGACACCATCTGAACCAAATCAGTTTATCTTGGTGTCATCAGACCACAGGACATGGTTCCAGTAATCCCTGTCCTTAGTCTGCTTGTCTTCAGAAAACTGTTTGCAGGTTTTCTCAGGCATCATCTTTAGCTTCCTTCTGGGACGACAGCCATGCAGACCAATTTGATGCAGTGTGCGGCGTATGGTCTGAGCACTGACAGGCTGACCCCCCACCCCTTCAACCTCTGCAGCAATGCTGGCAGCATTCATACGTCTATTTCCCAAAGACAACCTCTGGATATGACGCTGAGCACGTGCACTCAACTTCTTTGATCGACCATGGTGAGGCCTGTTCTGAGTGGAACCTGTCCTGTTACACCGCTGTATGGTCTTGGCCACCGTGCTGCAGCTCAGTTTCAAGGTCTTGGCAATCTTCTTATAGCCTAGGCCATCTTTAGAGCAACGATTCTTTTTTTCAGATCCTCAGAGAGTTCTTTGCCATGAGGTGCCATGTTGAACTTCCAGTGACCAGTATGAGACAGTGAGAGCGATAACACCAAATGTAACCCACCTGATCCCCATTCACACCTGAGACCTTGTAACACTAACGAGTCACATGACAGCGGGGAGGGAAAATGGCTAATTGGGTCCAATTTGGACCTTGTCACTTAGGGGTGTTCTCACTTTTGTAGCCAGCGGTTTAGACATTAATGGCGGTGTGTTGAGTTATTTTGAGGGGGCAGCAAATTTACATGTTATACAAGCTGTACACTGACTACGTCACATTGTACCAAAGTGTCATTTCTTCAGTGTTGTCACATGAAAAGAGAGAATCAAATATTTACAAAAATGTGAGGGGTGGACTCACTTCTGGGAGATACTGTATATACACAGGTAATCATGAAGTGCCAATTAGAACAAGTAGTTATGCAATACAATAGTAATAAGACCACGGAGGTTGGTTGGTAATACCTAATAACAGGAATCAAATGACCTGGCCCAGGTAACTGCCTCTTTTCCCATTTTACCCCAAAAAGTCCACACCACTGCAGTGCAACCACATGCATTTCGCATAGTTGCAGGTCTATGGAGTGGCCCCATTCACTTGAATAGGTTTTGTTTGCCAGTGGTACTTACACAAGAGGGGTATAATTTTTGCCGTGGCATGTGTACAGCCCTGAGCAGCTGTAGGTTCTCCTTTAGGTGGTCAGTCAGCAAGACCTGTTTTTTTTATCACCACCCTTGGCTGCCTGTGTAAATTGTTACTTTTTGTTAAAATGAACTTGCCACGATAGTGTGAGCGCCCCTTTTTGGAATATAGGCACCCAAAAGGTGATTTTTATTTTTGGCAACAATTTTTGCAAATACAGAAACATGCTGGTTTTAAAGGGGTTTAAAACATGGAGCTTGGAAATGGTGCACTAAGTACAGCACATACTTGGAGGACAGAAGTGGTGAATGGGTTAAGGTGCTGGTCATACTCACTGGGGAGATGGAATTGAAGGGGTTAATGGGCAGAATAAAGGGGGTAAATATACAGGTCACATAGAGACACTATGACGATCAGATGTGTATGAGAGAAGGGGGTGAATGGGTTAATGTGCTGGTCATACTTACTGGGGAGATGGAAATAAAGGGGTTAATGGGCAGGATAAACGGGGTTAAATATACAGGTCACATAGAGACACTATGAAGATCAGATGTGTATGAGAGAAGAGGGTGAATGGGTTAATGTGATGGTCATACTTACTGGGGAGATGGAAATTAAGGGGTTAATGGGCTGGATAAAGTAGGTAAGGGGGTTAATATACAGGTCACATAGAGACACTATGAAGATCAGGTGTGTATGAGAGAAGGGGGTGAATGGGTTAATGTGCTGGTCATACTCACTGGGGAGATGGAAATAAAGGAGTTAATGGGCAGGATAAAGTAGGTAAGGGGGTTAATATACAGGTCACATAGAAACACTATGAAGATCAGGTGTGAATGAGAGAGGAGGGGGGGGGCAAACTTTTTTGCAAATACAGAAACAAGCTGGATTTAAAGGGGTTTAAAACATGGAGCTTGGAAATGGTGCACTAAGTACAGCACATATTTGGAGGACAGAAGTGGTGAATGGGTTAATGTGCTGGTCATATTCACTGGGGAGATGGAAATAAAGTGGTTAATGGGCAGGATAAAGGGGGTAAATATACAGGTCACATAGAGACACTATGAAGATCAGATGTGTAATTGGTCTCCCTATGACCAATCACAGCAATCTAAAAATGTACACAACTACTTGAATTGGCTTACAAAGACACGCCCTCGAATGGCTACCCATAACTGGATTGATTGGTACCCTTTCATCTACATGGGGTTCCATGTTCATTCCCCCCACAGCCTGGAAAGGCAATCCCACCAAAGAAGAATCCCAGCTCTATAATTAATACTGGCACTCCCCCATCTAACCAGCCTCTACCTCCATGAATGATGAGAATGAATTCCTGCTCGATAAAGAGAGTCTCGGATAATTCCGTGCTAAGACACGTCTTCGGAAGCGAAGATTAATCTGAGATGCACACACGGATTAGCTGTCAGCAATAATGGAATCTTAAAAACATTGCTAGCGAAGTGCTGGGAATGAATGGATATTTATGCGGAGTAGTGAATATTTTACAGAACGTGATGATTCTCTGTTCATTCTGCCATTATCATTTCCCTGTAGAAAATGATCACATCGGGCAATTAGGCAACCCCAGAAAGAATGCGCTTTGACTTTATGTGGTGTTGAACATTATCCAATCAGATTACAAGTGTCACAAAAGCACAGCACCTCATTCGCTGTTTTTTTTTTGTTTGTTTTTTTTTTAACATCAAGCCTACAAATTAGTATTGAACCCTCACTGCAAATTCCTGCTTGACCTATGGATGTTGGAACCCAGTTCTGAACCTACAACCGCTGCTGTGTCTGGCGATGTCTCTTCTTGATGAGCCACCTGGGATGCTGGACAGCACCTTGGACAATTCCTTGTATGATCCTACCTTGAACCCCGTTTCTCATGAACCTTGAACCCTTTGTTCCTCTCCCATGAACATTCTATTTTAGCCATGCCTTTGCACTTCCAGTCTGCCAGATTGCTGTGCCCTCTCCAGTCAATGTTTCACTCTGATAATAAATAAATAAAAGTGCAGCGCTATATGTGAGTAAACGAATATATAATAAAATGCCCCAAAAAAAGAATTATTGTAAACGCATGAATAAATAGTTCGTTATAAACGCATAAATAGTTCATAAAATAGGTAAATGTAAAGGTAATCCACTTGATGTCGCAGTAAACCAAGCCAAGTGATAATAGGAGCAAATGGTAGAAATGCACACTCACCGGACGCGCATAGATATTGCGCATATAATCAATATCCAACCAGGTCAATTAGGAAGGCGGATTAGGTGAGCATCCATCTAAAGGAAGGAAATCTTGTCTTGGTGGTAATTAAAACTGCCAGGTCCAGAGGTCCCCTTAAGGTTGGATGGGTGCACAGACTGGATACAGGGCTCCCTCCCTCTGGTGGTAGTGCATTGTATTGGGATATCACCTTACTAAAGATGGCCGCCGGGCCTCCTCGTGGCTCCAGGCAGCAGTGATGTCACGCTCTGTTGGCTCCTCCTAAGGCCTTTGGCGCAATGCACATCATCAGAGGGGAGACCAACCTGTTTTAATGTTTCACTCTGGTCTCTCTTGCTCCCGTCTGTACCTTCACTACCACTTGTTACCAACCTTTGGCTTGTTTACTGACTACGCTTCTGCCTGATCTCTCCCTGCTACATCAGCTACTGGATCTCGGCTTGCTCACCTCCTGGTGGGGTAATCCTGAGGATCATGACCTGGTACTATCACACAGCAGAACCCCCATCTCCACCATCAGATCTGGTGAACACAAAGACCCTGGCCACAATGCACACCCTAAGCATGGCACCGAAGAAGGCACACAATAATAAGGACTCCAGCCACAATGCACTTGCGCACCCTAAGCACAGCACCTTAGTGAACATGGAAACCCAAGAATGGCACTCCAGTGGACACAATAAGGGCCCAAGCCACAAGCATAGTACTTGAGAAGGGACAATGATAAAGACTTGGCCACATTATGCAACAGTAACCTAAAAAGCAAAAGACAAAAAAAAAAAAAAGAAAGAAAAGAAGACGTAATAAGTACCCCAGCCAAGTTACATAGCCATAAAAATGGCACCTCAATGGGTACACAATGATAAGTATCCTTGCGAGGCTGCATGTGCACACCCTAAGCATGGCACCTCAGCAGGCACAATAAGGACCCACAACACTGCCCAAGTGGGCACACAATAGGGACCCCAGCTACAATGCACAGTGGTGCAATACAACTGTACCCATGGGCAGCACAGTAGCTAAATGGTTAGCACTTCTGCCTGGCAGTACTAGGGTCGTTGGTTCCAATCCCAACCACGGCACCACCTGCCTGGAGTTTGCATGTTCTCCCTGTGCCTGCGTGGGTTATTATTATTATTATACAGGATTTATATAGAGCCAACAGTTTGCGCAGCGCTTTACAATATAAGGGAGAATGTACAATTACAATACATTTCAGTACAGAAGGAATGTGAGGGCCCGGCTCGTGGAGCTTACAATCTAAAGGAAGGGATGATTTACTGCTCACACACGACATGGGAAAATGTGGAATCACTCCCCAAAACACATTCTGCCACCTTCCCCGAGCATGGGGGCACCACACGTGAGAGATGCCCTGGCAGTCCAGCCAAGCAGAGGACCCCAAAATCCAATAAGCACCTTCAGGCTTTTGAATGGCCTTATTTCCTCACTGCACTTCCAGACCACCCACCACAGCCCTGGAACCCCCGAAACGCCAGGACAGAACCCAACCCCCCCCCCCCCCAATGACCCCCTCCCGGAAAGCAGACACCCCAAGGAACCCAACAAGAAGCATAGTAAGTATTTTGCAGATCTCATCTATTTCTACAAATTTCCTCCCACACTCCAAAGACATGCTGGTAGGTGAATTGGCTCCTGTCTAAATTGTCCCTAGTATGTGTATGTATGAATGTGAGTTAGGGACCTTAGATTGTACACCCCTTGAGGGTTAGGGACTGATGTGAATGTACAATATATATGTAAAGTGCTGCGTACATTGATGGCGATATATAAGTACCTGTAATAAATAAATAAATAGAATACCCAAACATGCACATAATGAGACATAAAGACTAGGCTGGGAGCATGCAAGTCAGGGTGGCTCCTGGTAGACCCTAGAGGTCAGGGACGCTATCCTTAGAGGTCGAAATTAAATGAGTTACACTGAACCTGCAAAAGCTAATTATGCCGTAAACACAAGTGGCACAGAAAAAGGGACCGACCAGTATCAGTACAAGGCATGTTATTTGGTTTCTTAATTTTAGACAAAGAGGGGAAGGCTTAGATCTTCTGTGACCTTTATATTGCTGTCTCAGTAACTGGGGGGAAATATCTCACATGGGGGCACAGTAATAAAAAAAAATGTTATTGAAGAAGAAGGGCAAGAACCTCTGTGAGGATTTTTATCGCTGTCTCTGCTTCCCCTTTGGTGAAATTGAGGTGAAAACCCAGCTTAGCATCATCTAGGCCACGGGTGTCAAACTGGTGGCCCTCCAGCTGTTGCCAAACTACAAGTCCCATAATGCCACTGCCTTTGGGTGTCATACTTGTAACTGTCAATCTTGCAATGCCTCATGGGACTTGTAGTCTGGCAACAGCTAGAGGGCCGCCAGTTTGACACCCGTGGCCTAGATGATGCTAGGCTGGGTTTTCACCTCAATTTCACCAAAGGGGAAGCAGAGACAGTGATAAAAACCCTCACAGAGGTGAAATTGGGGTGAAAACACAGCCTAGCATCATCTAGGCCACGGGTGTCAAACTGGCGGACCTCCAGCTGTTGCCAAACTACAAGTCCCATGAGGCATTGCAAGATTGACAGTTACAAGCATGACACTCAAAGGCAGTGGCATGATGGGACTTGTAGTTTGGCAATAGCTGGAGGGCCACCAGTTTGACGCCCCTGGTTTAGGCCATGCCCTCCAATGCGTTTCGCCCCTACCCTGAGGCTTGATCATAGAGGTTAGTTTTAATCAGCATTCCTTTGGACATCCCTCATGCTTCCTACTGTGCAGGGCTATGGCACCCCCATCCTATATGAAAGCACTGACTGGCCCAGTTCTGTCACATGGAGTGAGTCGCATGCTCCCAGTGCTAAACAGTGACGGAGAAGCAAAGGAAAGGTGAGCAAACACTGCTGGGGAGGAGGGAAGTAAAACATACTCTTGGTTTTGTTCTCCATGGTGAGGAATAGGTTAGTATAGAAAAAAAAAAAAAAAGAAAAAAAAAAAGGGGGGGGGGGGTAAAAACCCAACTCTTTTTTTTTCTACAATATGAAGAACTGAAGGAAATGAGCACACATTGACAATCATGTTAATGTTTCACTGCCACTCAAGGTTCAAGTATTCAACCTGTAATCCATTACTGAGATGTATGTCATATTTAACTGCATTATCTTCCAAGGCATCTCTGAATAATTCAATTGCTATTAGTGTGCATGTTACCTGGGAACAAAGCGCTTCTAATATCTGCATTGGGCGGGTCTACCGCTGCAGGAATGAGGACAGGGGACTGGTGGCCTCCAATCTAATTAGGTCACGCAGGGTTCCAAAAGACTGGAGAATTAGGAGCCCTTTGTATTAAAAAAAAAACAAAAAAACTGAAAAACACCCACACACACAATAAAATACACAGTGGCTAAATGGTGAGCACTTCCGCCTGGCAGTACTAGGGTCACTGGTTTGAATCCCAACCACGACACCACCTGCATGTTCTTGAAAAACCAATTCAACCATCTATTGCAGTAAATATACGTAGACATGTAAAATAACAAAAAACACTGAGGTGCCGGGACCAGGGGCGGACTAACCATGTGGGAACTCAGGCACTGCCCGAGGGCCCTGAGTCAGTAGGGGGCCCCATGAGATGCCCCTGGTACCTTTTCATAGGCTTTTTTGGGTGTGGTTTGATAGTGGGCGAGGACACAGGGGCCCCATGATCCCCTATTGCCCGGGGGCCCCATGAGTTGTCAGTCTGCCCCTGGCCGGGACTTCTCTGCGCATGGTGTCATCTTGGATGACCACGTCAGTTCCATCCTTCATTTCTCTTTGTTGGTGGTGGTGAGGTCTCTCTTTTTTGTTATTTTACATGTCTGCATATATTTACTGCAATAAATGGTTGAATTTCAAGTAAGCCGCAGTTTGTCCACATTGGGACCCCTTGACCTTAGGGATCTCTTTCCCTGGTCTTCACTTTTTTTTCTATGCGATTATAGGTTCTGAGGACACCACATAACTACTAATATGTGAGTTGGCTATATTAATTCTGCTACATTGGGGGTTACCATGATTAGAACCCCTTAGATTTCCTTCTATTTCTCAGCCAAAGGCATCCCGGTTTTTTACCTTGATGTTATATATTTGCATGTTCTCCCTGTGCCTGCGCGGGTTTCCTCCGAGTACTTCAGTTTCTTTTCACACTCAAAAGACATGCTGGTAGGTGAATTGGCTCCTGTCTAAATTGTCCCTAGTATGTGTATGTATGAATGTGAGTTAGGGACCTTAGATTGTACGCCCCTTGAGGGTTAGGGACTGATGCGAATGTACAATATATATGTAAAGCGCTGCGTAAATTGACGGCGATATATAAGTACCTGAAATAAATATTCCCTATGAAGGACAGCATTTTGCTAGAAAAGTACACTAATATTTAGGAACTATCCAGGATAGGTCAATTTAAAAGGTAAACGCAAGCTAAAAACCTCATATACACAAAAATGGTTTGCTTGCAAAGATTTGTAAGATCTGTGTACACATTTAATGACCCCCAAAACCTGATGTTTATAAGCAGGAGAGAAGTGAAACCATTGTTATCAGTTTTCAGTTCTGCAGGTGCAACTCCGGGTGCAACTTCTTCAACGTGCAACTTCAGGCAGCTTAAGAATGATCTCCTACGGCGGTGCTGCATCTGCACTGCAACCATTAACTGCTCACTTATTCTAGGGAAGAAGGAGAATCCCTTTAATTTCCCTGATCCTAGTGAGTGGGCACTCACCCACCCTCCAGCAGTGGATTTGCCATCATCATGTTCAATGCAGGGATGTAGACCTAGCATGAGTCTTGATGATGTTGCCACCTTCGAGCACCAGAGCATGGGAACGGAGACGCTGTGGGGATCAGTCTAGCAGCGCAGAGGAGTGAAGGATTGGGGAAGTAGATCTATTTTTCTATGTCTGTGACCTAACCAAGGAATTACGTCTTAGGGCTCCATGTACACGTACTCTTCTGAACGATGGAAACTGACTTCTAGAAAACGTAGGTTAAAAAAACGTCAGTGTAGCCACGTTTGCATATCGCGTTTAGAAGCGTTTTTAAAAGATAATATCAAAAGACCTTCCAAAATGCCCAGAATGCACTGCAAAATAGTAAATAATTAACTATTTGAGACAATTTGAGAGGAATAGAGAGAGCAGAAGCAGAGATAGCAGTATGTGTTGAGATGACCTGTCTTTTCTGGTTGTATTCACTATGGATCCCATCATGAGTATAGTGCGGCTCGTTCTACCATTGTTTCCTGCACGCGAAACCTGGAACTGACTGCGCTGGTGTACCGGGTCCATATGAATACATGGAAGACGCTTTGAAAGCATATCTGATGATGAAAAAAAGCTCTGGACAGCATCTGGATATGAAACAGTTAAAAAACGCATCTAAACACGGTTAACTGCGTTTACACGTTTAGCGTTTGAAACGCCAGTAAAATCTACTCCTGAATGCAAATATGGTGCGTTCAAAAAAACAACTGTAAACTCAACTGCCTATAAAAGAGGATTTGTACATGGACACATAGGAGGACATTAGGGAGAGTTCAGGGGCTTATCGTCCTCTTTGAGGATAATTCATTTTCACAGGTTTATCTCTGGCTTCATTCTTGGATTATCAGTTGGGAGCAGGGGCGGACTGACCATTTGGAAACTCGGGCACTGCCCGAGGGCCCGGGGTCAGTAGGGGGCCCCATGAGATGTCCCTGGTACATTTTTCATAGGCTTTTTTGAGTTTGGGCAAGGACACAGGGGCCCCATGATCCCCTATTGCCTGGGGGCCCCATGAGTTGTCAGTCCACCCCTGGTTGGGAGTTGTCTTGATTATTGTAATGTACAGCGCTGAGCGAACTATTGGTGCTTTATAAATACTGTGTAATAATAATAATAATAATAATTATGGGAATCTTTTGAAAGTGATCCAGCAGGCATTTCCCTCATTCAACCTCTGGGGGTCAGTTTGTCCCTTTGGAGCCAAAAAGTGTCCGGGTTCACTATCTACATTTGGAATCTGTACTGCGCTCTTTTGACCCGTAC
The DNA here is from genome assembly GCF_062004578.1 of Staurois parvus. NCBI lineage: Eukaryota > Metazoa > Chordata > Amphibia > Anura > Ranidae > Staurois > Staurois parvus. Next base: position 677,646 of record NW_028318281.1, read on the forward strand.
TTAATTGAGGGGTCATTTCGGTCCGGTAAGAGAGATCATTTTTGGGGTGTTGGTGATGGTGGACTCTTCCAATCTATTGGAGCTTTTTTGGGAATTTATAGGATATCCACAATATTTTATTACAGAGGCATTTATTTTACAGTATTTATACCGGACATTATTGGACTTTTATTTTCTGTATTATGATTTCCATAACGCCGCCCCTTTGTCTTCTATATGTTTATGTGTTTTTGCTGCAATACTGTGGTGGCTGCTTTTTTTTTGGTATCAATATTTGTGCGCCATTTATATAATATAGCGAAGAAGTGTTAAATTATTACGAGTTCAGGGACTGCTGGAAAAACCGCTGAACAGCTCCTGAATGTCAGTTTAGCAGCTGCAGTGTACAATGAGCCCTTACCCCCGGTTCACACCTATGCGGCCATGCGGGGCCGCATTTTGCACGGGCACGAGAGCCCATTCGTTTAAATGGACTCCCGTACTCGTGACAAGCAGGGAAAGAAGTCCCTGCACTTCTTTGGAAAACGCAGCCCGCAGAGGAACCTCGGTTCCCAGTACAGTTTGCGTTTTCCAGTGCGGGCGGCCTGCCATTAGAACTAATGACACCCGCCCGCGGGTCTGCAATTCTCTGTGCAGGTGGTGCGGCTGCACGGATCCGCAGCGGGCACCACACACACAGATGTGAGCCTAGGGTTACAGTGCAGGTACAGCTGCACTGTGAGGGATGATTTTTAGGTTTCCCTCAGCTGGGCTTTAAAAAAAGAACAAAGAAAAAAAAAGACGTCCATCAAATTTAAAGCACACGACAAAAGTAACAAATGAAAATCCTTCATCCTCACACCCCAAACCCAACGTTGATCCAGAGTGAAGTTAAAAAAGAACCCTTATAAAGCATCATCCGATTTGTTCGAATAGAGGAAAAAAAAAATTCCTTCTCAATCCAAGGCAATCTGGTATTCCCCAATCTACAGTCTACTGAGCTCTTACTTATAAAATATTAATAGCCAATTATATTCTGTGCATTTAGAAACGACCAGAACTTTTTCTGAAGAGAATAACTAACTGTTAAAACCATTGGCCAAATCCTCCATACTCCTACTTCTAGACCCTCGTGTTGCCTCTGTGCCCTCGGCCTCCAAGACTTTGCTCTTACCTGGTTCTCCTCCTACCCATCAAAGCACGTTTTCAGTGTCATCTACAACTCCATCTTCTCTCTTTACATAGGGATTCCCCCCCTCCATCTTCTCTCTTTCCATAGGGATTCCCCCCCCAAAGCTCTGTCCTTGGACCCCTTGTATTCTCTCTCCTTGGTGAGCTGATATTACACAACTTTCAGGTATGCACCAATACCGTTTTTGATTTTTTTTTTTTAATAAAGGAGTACCAATACCGATACTTTGGGTCAATTAATGCAAATTGCACCACAAATAATAGCATGTGAATGCAATTCCTGTCCAAATCGCATGCGGTTTCCCCGGTGCTTCTGTGTGAACCCCGACTTGTCATAGACCAAGTTCACACAGCAGAGGTGCGGGAAACTTCCCTGCAGGCACCCCATGCTGAGTGTCAGGAGAGGAGAGAAAGCGGCTTGGATTGGAAATCCCTGGCAGTCAGAACTTGCAGTGTTCTCATTCACAGAATACTGTGATTGAGTGACGCGGCCAGGCGGGCAGGGCCCCCAAAGCCACGTTTTAAAAAAATTTTGACAGCTAGCAGGGGGGAGAGGATCACATCGGGGATTATTATTATACAGCATTTGTAAAGCGCCAATAGTTCGCTCAGCGCTGTACATTACAATGGGGGACAATACATGAGACGGTACAATAACAATATAATGCGATACACGAGGGGTTCGAGGGCCCTGTTCCTTGGAGCTTACAATCTAGGAGGGAGAGGATGTTGGTACGGGAGGAAAAGCTGTGGGGGATGGAGTGGTAGGAGGAGTAGAGGAGATCGGCAATTATCAGGGGGAGGGGTAGGCTTCCCTGAAGAGATGGGTTTTCAGGGTGCGCCTAAAGGAGAGGAGAGTAGGTGATAGTCTGATGGATTGGGGTAGGGAGTTCCAGAGGATGGGTGATGCCCTTGAGAAGTCCTGGAGGCGGGCATGGGAGGAGGAGACCAGGGAACTAGAGAGAAGGAGGTCTTGGGGTCATTGGGGATGCGGGGGCCAGTCCATTTGTAACATGTTGCATCCTGATAAAGAATGTAACATGTTACGAAAGGTGAACTTATCCTTTAACCAAGGGCACAACATGCTGTAGCTACTGATGGACTCCCATGGTATCTCTCATCTCAAATATTGCAACTCCCTACAGCAGTGGTTCTCAACCTTCCTAATGCCGTGACCCTTTAATACAGTTCCTCATGTTGTGGTGACCCCCAACCATAAAATTATTTACCCAGTAATTATAATTCATGATTGTCGTTTTACCTCCAATACTGCTGTTTTCTACACAGTAGCTGCTTTCTACACAGTAGCTGCTTTCTACACAGTAGCTGCTTTTAACAGAGTAGCTGCTTTCTACACAGTAGCTGCTTTCTACACAGTAGCTGCTTTTAACAGAGTAGCTGCTTTCTACACAGTAGCTGCTTTCTACACAGTAGCTGCTCTTTACACATCGGAAATATGTGTTTTTTGATGGTCTTAGGCGACCCCTGTGAAAGGATCGTTCGACCCCCAAAGGGGTTACGACCCACAGGTTGAGAAACACTGCCCTACACAGTCTATCATGGACGCTGCTGCCAGATTCATCCACCTTCCCAACAGTGTCTGCCACCCCTCCCTGCCCATTTCTCCACTAGTTCCTGCTCACCCAATAAAGACTCAAGGTTTTTCTCCACGTTGGCCATCACCAGTTACAGTTCCTCCATTTAATGAGGCTAAACAACATTTTTAAGCAAAATGATTCACAAACACATCTACACAAAAATGGGATTTTTTTTTCTCTTTTTTAAAAAAAAAAACCTAAAAAACCTCTTACCAATTTGCAACAGAACCGGTGTCACCAAAGCTGTCTCCATGGCGTAGCAGAACTCCCGACCAAACATCACTGCCCCGTGCATGACCCAGAGACGGACAGGGATGCGGTCAATGGAGCTCTCGCTGATAGTCTCATCCCTGCTTTCAGTCTCTTTGGTCTCCTCTTTCTTCAGCTTGGTCAAAGGCAGGTCCCGAACTTGCATAGATTCCGAGTCGGCATTCTGAGGGGCCATCTTCACCACAAAAATATATATATATTCTTAGATTCTATATAAATATTAATACTATATCTCTTCAAAGATAAATAAAGACTTCTTTTTTGTTCAGCTTTCTTCTCGTTCCTCATGCAATTAATACTTATATTCCACTGCATTCAAGTAGGTGTTTTGCCGCAACGACATTGTCAATACACTTGCGCGAGAGAGAACGGTATTTGGTACTGATTCAAACATATGGCTTAATGGTTTACTGTGAATTAGAGTTAAAAATCCATAATTGCCATTCAGTTAATACCAGTTTCATACTTTCTATAGAAGAAGTGGTAAAACTCTTGGTGTGGCTCTTGCAGGCTGGGAAGGCGACACGAACAGGTGATCCACTGTTACTCCCCATCGAGTGGCTGATTAATCTGCAAACCAAAAACAGACACAAAAAGTTACAGAGTGAAGGAGGCAGAGAAAAGAGAAAGAAAGAGTTCCAAATAAAGAGATGAGGGGGAAGGAGAGAACAAAGACACAGGCTGATGGGATAAAGAGAGATGAAGAAAGAGTGAGGAAAAAATCATAAAGAAACAAGAAAGCTAAAAAAAAGAGGGAGAGAGAAAAAATAGGAAAGAAAGCGAAAAAAAAGCAGCAAAAAAAAAAAAAAAGAAGTGAAGGAGGAGAGGCGAGAGAAAAAACAAAAGATTAGAGATAATTAAAGAAAGATACAATATGAATGAGGAGGGGGTGAGATAAATGGGAGAGAGAGAGAGAGAGAGAGAGATGGGGGGTGAGATAAATGGGAGAGAGAGATGGGGGGTGAGATAAATGGGAAAGAGCGAGATGAGTGGGGGTGAGATAAATGGGAGAGAGAGAGATGGGGGTGAGATAAATGGGAGAGAGAGAGATGGGGGGGGTGAGATAAACGGGAGAGAGCGAGATGAGTGGGGGTGAGATAAATGGGAGAGAGAGATGGGGGGGTGAGATAAATGGGAAAGAGCGAGATGAGTGGGGGTGAGATAAATGGGAGAGAGAGAGATGGGGGGGGTGAGATAAATGGGAGAGAGAGAGATGGGGGGGTGAGATAAACGGGAGAGAGAGAGATGGGGGGGTGAGATAAACGGGAGAGAGAGAGATGGGGGGGGTGAGATAAACGGGAGAGGATGAAATAAGGCTCCACGCACACTAGCTTTTTTTTTTTTTTTAGCTAAAAAACCGCTGCTAAAAAAAGCATTTTTTTAAGTATCGTTCAAAAGTGTTTATTAGCGTTTTTACAGTACATCTAGACCAGGGGTCTCCAAACTTTACAACGGGCCAGTTTACTGTCCTTCAGACTTTAGGGGAGCCGGATTGTGGCCAGTGGGGGTATAAAATGTCCCGGGCCCAACATCAGTGAGAATAAACATTACCATAGGGTTGGTAGTCAGCTACACAGTGCCTGTGGTTAGGAGGAGGAATAGTGCCCCATCATTGGTGTCAGTGGCAGGAATAGTGCCCCATCATTGGTGTCAGTGGCAGGAATAGTGCCCCATCATTGGTGTCATTGGGAGGAATAGTGCCCCATCATTGGTATCAGTGGGAGGAATAGTGCCCCATCATTGGTGTCAGTGGCAGGAATAGTGCCCCATCATTGGTATCAGTGGGAGGAATAGTGCCCCATCATTGGTGTCATTGGGAGGAATAGTGCCCCATCATTGGTATCAGTGGGAGAAATAGTGTCCCATCATTGGTATCAGTGGGAGGAATAGTGTCCCATCATTGGTATCAGTGGGAGGAATAGTGCCCCATCATTGGTATCAGTGGCAGGAATAGTGCCTCATCATTGGTGTCAGTGGGAGGAATAGTGTCCCATCATTGGTGTCAGTGGGGGGAATAGTGCCCCATCATTGGTATCAGTGGCAGGAATAGTGCCCCATCATTGGTATCAGTGGGAGGAATAGTGCCCCATCATTGGTATCAGTGGGAGGAATAGTGCCCCATCATTGGTATCAGTGGGAGGAATAGTGCCCCATCATTGGTGTCAGTGGGTGGAATAGTGCCCCATCAGTGGTGTCAGTGGGAGGAATAGTGCTCCATCATTGGTATTAGTGGGGAGAATAGTGTCCCATCATTGGTATCAGTGGGAGGAATAGTGCCCCATCATTGGTATCACTGGGAGGAATAGTGTCCCATCATTGGTATCAGTGGGGGGAATAGTGCCCCATCATTGGTATCAGTGGGAGGAATAGTGCCCCATCATTGGTATCAGTGGGAGGAATAGTGCCCCATCATTGGTATCAGTGGGAGGAATAGTGCCCCATCATTGGTGTCAGTGGGAGGAATAGTGCCCCATCGTTGGTATCAGTGGGAGGAATAGTGCTCCATCATTGGTATCAGTGGGAGGAATAGTGCCCCACTTTTAGTGTCTGGAATTATGCCTCAATGTTAGTGCCGGTGGAAGGAATAGCGCCTCATATCAGTGGGAGGACTGTTACCCCAAGGACCGGATAAAGGCTAGCAAAGGGCCGCATCCAGTGCTCGGGCCACAATTTGGAGGAAAAAAGGAAAAAAACTAGAGGGGGAAAAAACGGTTAGGTTTTTTTAGTAGTGTTTAGCTTTTTTTCTGCTAAAAACACACTCCAAAAAAACTACAAAAACAAATTATTTTCTGCTCCTAGACGCTGAAGCTCAAAAAATACTAATAGACAAAAGTAGCGTGCATGGACAAATAGGAAAACATTATTTAGATTCTAGGAGCAGAAAAAAAAATGCGGATAATAGCTTCTAGGAGCTTAAAAAAAACAAACAAACGCTAGTGTGTATGGAGCCTGAAAGATTAAATAAAAGGGGGGGGGGGGGCTTGAAATAAAATAGGAGAGGTAGATGGGGGGGGGGGGGGGGGGAGAGGGAGAGGGAGATGTAAATATAGATAGAAAGGTGAAATAAAAGGAGAGAGGGATGACATACATGATACAGGAGGTAAGTGAGATACAATGGAGAGGGAGAGGGGGGTGAGATTTATACAAGGCAGGGGGGATAAATGGAAATGGGGGGATAGTGAAACAAAAGAGAACCGGGAGGGTGTGACATACATAAGAGAGGGGGTGAGTAGAATAAATGGGAGGTGTGAGGGGTGAGATGCATGAAAGGTGGGGTGGGATATATACTGTAAAGGCTCGTTCACACCATAAGTGCATGGAAACTGATGCACAGATTTCACTTGCAGAGACATCAGTTTTCATGCACGCTCCAATGAGTTTTATACACGTTGCAGATTCCTGCCCCCGATACTAGTGTTGCGGTGTGAACAGGGCACATAGAGAACAACTGATTTTGTTGTGCCCTTGCAGAACTGTCGTTTATGCACCATGGTGTGAATGAGCCCTAAGAGAGGGGATGTGAGATAAATGAGGTGGGGGTGAAGTAAATAAGATGGGGGCTGATAGACATAGTAAAGAGACCTAAAAAGAGATGGGGGGGGGGGGGGGGAGAGAATCTGATCGAGGGATGGAAAGAGAAAAATTCTGCATATGATGCTCCAGGGTTTTGACAAGCAATGTGGAACAAATGAGTTTCAATGAAGTAACTTGTGATCAGGAGTTTAAAAAAAAAACGAAACACATTTACAATGGAGTAACTTGCATCTGCGCACACTTGCATCCATTTGTCCTTGAATGGAGGACCCCAGGTTCTAGGCCAAGACTTTCCTCCATGTCAAGATTAAGAGCCAATCTCTGTAATCCAACAACTTTAGCAGGGGACAGACTTTACTCTCAATCTGGAAAGAGGTCAAGGCCTTTATATAGACTAGGCCTTACAGTTTAAGGTCCCGGATCTGAAGGGAAGCACCAGGTACTCGTAGGAGCTATAACAGTGGTGTCAACTTTCTTGACCTATGGGGCCTCTAGTGAGACCTTTGGCATCCACTCACCCTTGTATCCATTTGTGTCTGGATGGAGAACCTCAGCTCCTAGGCCAAGTCCAAATTCTGAGCTTCGACTTCCCTCCATGTCAAGATTAAGAATCAGTTTCTGCCATTCAACATTGGAAAAGGACAGCCTTTAATCTTAATTTGGAAATAAATCAAGGCCTTTATATAACTTGGCCTTACAATCCAAGGATGTGGATCTGAAGGCAAGTACCAGGAACTTGCAGGCACTAGAGCACTGGTGGTCAAGGTTCTTGGTTTAAGGGGCCTCAAGGGATGACATTAACATCACTAACGAGCCACACATTATATTCAGAAAAAGTAATGCTGAACAAGAAACTACAGGTTAGCAACAAAGGATGGTCAATGAGCGCAAATATGCTGCAAGAGATGGTCAGAGACTTTGAACTTGTTATAGGAGTTGTTGGAAACTGGGGGCAAGCTTCAGGAGACTATCATTGACTGGAGACACTTTACATGAAACTGCTGGAGATCACGGCTACAACAGCCCCCTTATCAATGCTTCCATATTTGTGGTTTCAACAGGTTCCTTAAAATTACTTGTGCTACCTTTATATTTTCTCTCGGCAAGATCCATTTTAAAAGATCTGAAAAAAGAAATATAAAAGAGCAATAAGGATGGACAGCACAGAAATAGTCAGATAGTAAAAGAAATAAACCAAACCATTTTACTAAAAGTCAGCCTAAGTAATGTTTTCACTTTAATGGCCTGTGTAAGCACCTAGGGCAGGGGTAGGCAACCTGCGGCTCTCTAGCTTTTGTGGAACTACATTTCCCATGAGGCATTGCAACATTACAAAACTGACAGTTACAGCTATGACTTGCAGAGGCATGATGGAACTTGTTGTCCTGCAACAGCTGGAGAGCCGCAGGTTGCCTACTCCTGACCTAGGGTAAAAGAAATATAGACCATTGTCTTCAAGGGTCCAAAAAGCTGTACAATAAGGCCCCTATCACACAGGGTGGACTCTGTTTTGTTCAGCAGGGGATCGGTCTGCTGATCAGAGCAGAGCGGGTAGATGACAGGTCCGTGTCCCCTCAATTTATGCCGAGCGGATACGGACAGAGCACACTTTGCTCTATGGGCGGTGAAGTCCATTTACATCTGACTGCCCTCCAATCCGCCTAGACGGAAGGGGACTGAACCCCCTCCGTTATTTTTTTTTCGCGGACGGGATCAGACCAGAGGTAGGCTGGTCTAAAGGGGTGAATAGACTGTCCAATCAAGTCTGCATGAAAAACAAACAGGCGGACCTGATCAGACCCTTCATCTGAAAGGGACCTAAGTGTCAAAGGGCTGTACATTGGGCACCAGGGAGGTAGAGGGTGTCTTCACTAGAATAGCAATATTACATTATACACTTTGGTAGACATAGCAAGTTTACTTTTAAGTAGATATTTGGGGGGGGGAAAAAAAGCTAGCTATTAAAGAATACAAAGCTCATTTAGTCTAAGGAATTGTTCATCAGACTGTATTGCTTCCCTTACTCCACAGTCCTGTGACAACCAATGGTCTGGTCCTCTTCAGTAGAAGACAGCCATTCCTACATGGCTAGAGTACAATGCAGGATCCGTGGTGACCACTATGCATACATTACACGTGATCATGTTGGCAAGAAAAGCCACAACAAAAACGGATTGGAAACTGCCAAGAAGTATCAAGGGGCCAGTTGTCAAATGAAACCAGTGGGGAAAATAGACTACAGGATAGCGTGGTAAATTATTATTATTATACAGGATTTATATCGCGCCAACAGTTTGTTCAGCGCTTTACAATTTAACGGAAGACAATACAGTTTATTATAAGAGGGTTAGGAGAGCCCTGCTCCTCGGAGCTTACAATCTAAGAGGGAGGAGCTGGTGATACAAAAGGTAATAACTGTGGGGGATGGACTGATAGGAGAAACAGAAGATTGGGTTATTAACTGAAGGCAGGATAGGGTTCCTTGAAGAGGTTTTCAGAGATCGCCTACAAGTGGGCAGAGTCGGCGATAGTCATTTCACTCTTTGTAATAGGATCTTCTAGAAAAATTGAGCAATATATACTTCATCTGCTGGGGTGGTGAACAAATTCATTTGGGGGAAGGGGTGTTGTCTAGCATTCTAGAATAATTCTACAATAATTCTTGAATTTTGTACTTTCAGGGGTTGAAAGTTTTTTCTAATTTGAATCCAGAGAGTGATTGGGTTTTCATGAGATATACCATATTTACATTTTGTTTGGTTTTTATATGTTGTCTAGCATTGCCTGTAATTCATCTTTTAAGTGTCAGTCCATATAAAGGATATTTTACTTACTGGTAGATGCTGTAGATGGGACATCGGTGGTGAGGTCTCTCTAGTTCCTGGATTTAGACACTTTGTTTAGCCAACATGACTCTTTTTAGTCTATAATGTGGAGAATTCTACAGGAAGAATGGGAACATCTCAACTATGACCGGAGATCTCACGGCTAGAGTCCTCAAGAGCTTTTACATGACTCAGTCTCCACCAACAATTGAACTATAAAATTTTAGTGGGCTGACCCTTTATAAAGCAGTCAGGACGGTACCACATTGCCCGGGAGGATGAAGCGATATGACTGCCATACGGTCGGAGCAAAGTGCGGTGACGCAGAACAATGCATGTAGAGAACCTCCTAAAATAGAAGCAGCGACAAACTTCCACCCAGGACGAGGTGAGCTCCATCCTTTCTATTCTACACAGCCTGACTCAGAGCTGACTAATTCTATGTGCCGTATTCTTTCCTCGCTCCCAGTGCACAGGAAAAGCTAAAGTATTGTGACGATTATTAGCGGAAGGGCGATAAAGTCAAATCGTATTCACAGAGGGCACAATGCTGACAGGCCCATTCACCAGAAAAACGCAGATTTCACAAACACCAACCACATGGGAGTTCTCTAAAACCAATTCAAATGATGAAGGGTCCATACACCAAATATTAGAACTGAAGTTTAATCATCTTATATGAGGGGTGTTCAAGTCAAACGGACTTTTAGTTTTCCACAGGGTGGATAAAAATCAATGATTTTTTTTAAAAAAATAAAAAAAAATCTGATTTTTTTTATTTAAATCGGATTTTTTTTTTATTTAAATCGGATTTTTTTTAAATAAAATGCTTTTTGAGGAAAATATATTACCATCCAAAGGTTATTCCATCGTGAAATAAAGATTAGTTTTTTAATTATGTAGAATAAGGCTGTATATGTTTAATTTTTTTGGTAAATAAATTCCATGAATCCATTCACAATGTCATGCTCTTCCAGAGGTTTCTGTAAGATTATTGGGCAGTTTCTCTGCCTACAAGATATTATCACAGACGATTGGTTTACTTTTGCAGTTCTCAAAACTGAATTTGACTCAGCGGAGATCACATGCCTCTTCTTCACAGCAAAAATGTTATAACATGAACAGAGTTAAGAAAAAGACCTTCATCCTAACTTCTACAAACCTATGAATACAGAATCAACCCCTTCAGGGCTAAGTTTCAAGAAGTTCAGTGAATAGAATAGAAACAATATTTTTCTGATTGTTTGGAGTGGAATAGATCTGCACAAGAAGAAAGTGAAACTAAGTGTGAGGGGGAGGGGCTGACAGTCTAAGTTTCTGAAAATATATATATTTTGTTTAGCCAAATTAGTTACCAAACATGGATGTTTAAGCAAATCACATATGCTGGATTGTTATTGTTTCAGATGAATAAATCTATTTAAATTGTTATTATTAAGGTAATGATTATTTTTCTCCTTCCTAAGTACAACAGAAAAGTTGTCCAAATATAATTGATTAACCTATTAAACTGGGGATAAAAAAACTAATATGAAAAGTTGTTATTCTAAAAATCTTCATCTACTTGTATATTAAAGTTATACCAGCAAGAATTAGTCTTTATGTAGAAAACTAGGATTTAAATCAAGCCTTACTGACTAGTCATTGAAATCGTGATTTAAATCAGTTTGATTTAAATCAAATCCACCCTGGTTTTCCAGGTATAAAAAGGATGCTAGCGTGGCGGTGCTAGACACAGTAGTGAGTGATAAGTGTGTCCTATTACTGATAGGTGGTGCACATGATATGGACCAGTCCAGAGACCATTAATCAAGATGGCAGACAACCCGGTTAGTGCGTCCATGGAACAGCGTGTGGTGATGAAGTTTCTTGTGAACGAAGGCATAAAACCCAAAGATATCTACAGAAGACATCAAGCGCAGAACGGTGATGAGACGCTCAGCCGCAGTAAGACATTTGAATGGTGTAAGCATTCCAAAGATGGCGGTATGTCTGTCAGTGACGATCCCGGCCGTGGTGGTTCCCAGTCCACAGCAGTCATTCCTGTGGACATTCAGCAAGTGGAACGCCTGACCCTGGATAATCGAAGCATAACCTATCGTGAAATTGCAATTTTAGGACCCCTAAAAGATTTCCTCGAAGGTCAGCATTTCAGCACTGATGATGAAGTGAAGCCGGCTGTCCTAGGATGGTTCAGGCGTACTGACAAATCTTTCTATGCCGAAGATCTCCAGGCATTAGTTAAACGCTGGGATAAGTGTATAAATATAGCAGGGGAGTATGTTGAAAAATAAATGCAGTTTGTTCTTTTATTATTTAAACTCAAAATTCCCGGTTTGATTTGAAAGTATTTTGCCGTCCCTTGTTCCCCCTCCTCCCCCCATCAATACGCTAATGAATTTTGAAAAAAACCTTCCAATTTTCATTGCGCCTTATTTTATTTTAGTGATGTCATCACAGGGTCTCTGTGCTGCTCTATGTAAAGCAGGCACATGATGACTGGTCGAGAAACCCAGCATGGTGCCATACATAGCTTCCTGAAAACATACTAGCACCCTGCCTAAGTACTCCTTTCAAAAGCCCTCAGCCATGGGCTGGCTCTTGTTAGGAGTTGTGCAAATATCAAAATTCCTTGATTAGTGGTCCTTCAGATATAGTGGGTGTTCTTAGGAAGGCCATGCTCTGACTGCTGCAGCTTCTACTGCACATTGTGAGAAGCTCACAGTGTGCCTTGAAATCAGAACAAGCCATTCCAGTACAGGAGAGGAACAATTTCCAAATCCTTTGGAAAACAAAACCCTTGACGTTATGTACTTAGCGGCTTGCCTTGCGTTCCGTTGTCTGCCATGAAGAATATCGTTTGGTGCCTAGTCCACAACTATTAGTTTCCCCTGAACTGATGAGAGTTCATACCAGCCTCTCCCACCATCTCCAAAGCTGAATTCTATTGTATTGAAGAAAAAAAAAACACTATCTGAAATGGTTTTAATAGTGTCACCCTACCTCTGAGAGACAATTTAATTTTACATTTACAGGCGTACCTCAGTTTACGAACGCCTCGATTAAAGTAATTTTCGGTTCAAAACGAATGAAAATCCATTGAAAATAATGCCCCAGTTTACAAATTTTTTTTCGCAATACGAAGTAAGTTTCCCCAGGATGCATTGCGCCTGGGAGATTTATAGCGCCGGCCCCGTGCCTTTAAAGTACACTTGATAAAGAGTTTTGAACAGATAAGACTTGACTTTTTTCTGACCTCCGGAACGGATTAATTTGTTTTCAATGCATTTACAAATTTATTTTTTATCATGTCCCTGTACAGTATTTATGCCTGTAAAGTGCACTTTATAAAGAGTTTTGAACAGATACAAGACTTTTTTTTTACTTTTTTCTGACCTCCAGAACGGATTAATTGGTTTTCAATGCATTTACAAATTAATTTTTAATCATGTCCCTGTACAGTATTTATGCCTTTAAAGTGCACTTTATAAAGAGTTTTGAACAGATAAAACTTTTTTTGACTTTTTTCTGACCTCCGGAATGGATTTTTTAAAATTTATTTCAGGTACTTGTATAGCGCCGTCAATTTACGCAGCGCTTTACATATAGTATTGTACATTCACATCAGTCCCTAACCCTCAAGGGGCGTACAATCTAAGGTCCCTAACTCACATTCATACATACACATACTAGGGACAATTTAGACAGGAGCCAATTAACCTACCAGCATGTCTTTGGAGTGTGGGAGGAAACCAGAGCATCCGGAGGAAACCCACACAGGCACAGGGGGAACATGCAAACTCCAGGCAGGAGGTGCCGTGGCTGGGATTCGAACCAATGACCCTAGTACTGCCAGGCGGAAGTGCTAACCATTTAGCCATTGTGCTGCCCACATTTTTAATTGGTTTTCAATGCATTTACAAATTAATTTTTAATCATGTCCCTGTACAGTATTTATGCCTTTAAAGTGCACTTTATAAAGAGTTTTGTACAGATAAAATACTTTTTTTAACTATTTTCTGACGTCCGGGAAGTATTAATTGGTTTTCAATGCATTCCTATGGGAAACGAATTTTTCGCAATACGAAATGTCCCGGAGAACGCATTAAATTCGTAAACCAAGGTACGCCTGTATTTGTATTCTCTGCTTGTTAGACCAAAAATGCAAAGAAAAGGAACGTGAACCCCTGGACCGGCATGAGAACCCCAGATCTTTTCCAAGGCGAGCTGAAAGAGAGCCACTAGCTATGCCATGGAGATCTCATCCCAAGTATTATTATTATACAGGATTTATAAAGCGCCAACAGTTTGCTCAGCGCTGTGCATTATAATGGGAGACAGTACACGAGACAGTACAGTAACAATACAATACACGGGGCCCTGCTCCTTGGAGCTTACAATCTAGGAGGGAGGGGAGAGTGGTACAGGAGGAAATAGCTGTGGTGGGAAGAGTGGAGGAGATGGGCAATTAGGTGAGGGCGGGGTAGGCTTCTGTGAAGAGGTGGGTTTTCTGGGTGCGCCTAAAGGTGAGGAGGGTAGGTGACAGTCTGATGGATTGGGGTAGTGAGTTCTAGAGGATGGGGGAAGCCCTGGAGAAGTCCTTGAGACGGGCATGGAAGGAGGAGACCAGGGAACTAGAGAGTAGGAGGTCTTGTGAGGAGCGGAGAGTGCGTTTTGGGTGGTAGATGGATATCAGGTCGGTGAGGTAGTTTGGGGCAGTGTTATGAACAGCTTTATACGTCAATGTTAATAATTTGAATTTTATGCGTTGGGCAAGCGGAAGTCAGTGGAGGGATTGGCAGAGGGGGGTGCAAACACCTTTAATAAATTTGTAACATGTTACTTTGTACCACGTAAAACTTAAATTTTAGCGAGGCATAAACCGTGGAACATCACTATGTCAGTCTCATCAATAAAAGGACAATCTAGCTTCCTTCTTTTAATATAGAATGAATGGTAAGTATTTCAGGAGTCAGGATGTCACTATCTGGACACATGACACAAGAATACTGGAATCAACAACTTCCTCTATTGTCCTGTTTATTAATATAAGGGTGACGGCTGCCAAATAATGTGACTTCCCTCTAGACTACAGATTACCGGCCATCTCTGGTACACTGTTGATGGGCCTGAGGGATGTGCCAGCTTTCTGGTCCTACAGGTTTCTTCTAATCATCTAATAAAATTCCTTGCAAAGCCTGCAGCCAGCACATTTCCTGTAAGCCTCTTTAATTGTACATTCGAACACCGACTCCCTCCTTCCTCATCTTCTCATTCTATCTGCTTTGTAAAAGCCTGGCTAACAGCAGACTCTGTCAAAACTGAAGTTCAATCAGAAGTGGTCAATCCAACATCCACCACGATACGTTCTACATCTCCACTATTGCTTCCTTAAGCTGGCCATACAGCAGGAGAATTTTGTCCCAAAAATTTGTTTTGTTTTCAGAACATTTGTTCAATTTTCTAACAGTTAATAGGATTAACTTGATTATCATTTGAGACTGTGCTGAATAAGTCACTACCAAGGATGAGCTTGGGTTTGGTCCAAACGAAACCCAGAAGAATGCACTCTGGCCAAAATCAGCTGTGGCCGGGGCTACTTTTACACAAAGAGGCAAGGATGCTCAGGACATCACTGAGCTCATATGACCATGTGGCACCCTCCGAACCTTTGTGTACGTGTAGCTACAGGTGTTTGGAGCAAACCAGCACTCATTCTTAGTAGTGATGAGGAAAATCTCTGGAGAAGAATGGAAAAATTCTCATAAACAAAATTCTAAATGTGAAAGTCTTTTGGGTTTGGGAAAAACCCATTGTAATGTGCATCCCAAAATCAAACATGGAATGTAAAGCATTCCAGATCCAAATTTTCAGGGTTTTGATGAGAAACTTGTCAAGTCCATAAGGGTACCATTGAATGCTGTGGCTCCGTACGAAAAATATTCTATCCATAGTTACATAATTAGACTGGCTGAAAAAAAGACAAAGGTCCATCCAGTTCAACCGTTAAAAAAAAAAAGTTATAATCCTATACCCAGAGTTGATCCAGAGGAAGGCAAAAAACCCAGCAAAGCATGATCTAATTTGCTCCTGCAGGGAAAAAATTTCCTTCCTGATGCCCCGAGAGGCAATCGGATATTCCCTGGATCAACTTTACCTATAAATGTTAGTATTCAGTTGTATTCTGTGTATCCAAGAAACAATCCAGGACTTTCCTACAGCAATCCACTGAGCTGGCCACAACCAACTCTTGAGGGAGTCTATTTCACATGTTCACAGCTCTTATTGTGAAGAAATCTTTCCGTGTTTGGAGATTAAATTTAATTTCCTCCAGATGTAAAGAGTGCCCCCTTGTCCTCTGTGATGACCTCAGTCATATCCTGAGCATTGGTAGTATAACTTTACAGTAGTTCTGGTGTCTTATAACGTAATCTGCTACCAAAATTGTATGTCAGAATAATCTGAGAAGCTTCATAGTTTCTATGTAGGTGCTACTGACCTGCTTCTCAACTCATTCTTGCCTCCTTACCTGAATCAAGGTGCTTTTGCATTGCCATGTATAGGAAGAAATCAGTTAATGTGCATAGGCCAGAAAATTGGTGCCCTAGGTCACTTGCTGAGTAACTGGCTTTTCAAACTTTTAGCCAAAGCCATCCAACTGGTGTATCTATCAGATCCAGCCCAGGGAAAAAAAGAGCCAACTTCAGAGTTGTGATTGGTTGCTTGTAGTTAGAAAGACCCTGGGCTGCTGGCAGGTAAATGTTAACAATGCTTTTAGTAACAGGTTGGGTTCAAGAACAACTAATGGAAAGGGGTGGGGGTACTATAGCAAACCTATGAGCATATCTGGAAGCTACCAGTGATGGATTTCTTGCTTCATTATCCATGAAATAGATGAAATAGAAAATGTATGCAGAACAAAAGCCAAAACTTCTCAGACTGAACTTTCTGCATGATAGCTCCAGGTCAGCGATCTGCTCGGCAGTAACTCCGGAATCAATGGCAGCCCAAGAGGCTAAGAAACTAGTCAGGCATGGCAGCTCCCACTTCTCTGATCCAACAGCTTCACTTTAACATAAACTAGACTAGCATCCCCTCTGAAGAAGTGCATGTGCACGAAACGTGTTAGGGGGAGCTGGTTACGCCGTAACGTCAAGCCGCCGGAGCCACGTGGAGGCCCTGTAGCCATCTTGGAATCTGGACGGTTAGTCCTACCTTGCTGCTTAATATTTATGAACCTGATGCATCGATTCTTCACCTATTTTATCCTTTATATGTGGGATATCATCCCTTAATAAATAATTCTTAATATACTACACTATGGGCATTCTCTTGTTTAACTCCCTGGTGGAGTAATTTGTTTGCAGAAGCCCATTCAAGATCACAGGTCCATTCCAGTACCCAGAGAGGGGATCTCCTGTATACCCAGGAAGCTACACCCACCAAACCCTATAGGGGACCTCTGGCTGACTTGGATCACCGTAAAGCCCTGACATTATCTGGTGTGCCACTGACCCTTCAGAGGGAGGATTACCTACCACCTGGTCTACCCTGGTCTCCTTGAGAGGACATCTTGATCTATATTTATATGCGCATTTATGTTGCGCATCTGGTGAATGCGCAATTTTACTATAACCATTCGCACAAGCACCGGAATACCTTTGAAGCAGGCACCTTCAGAGCACTATTGTCACTTTTGGAACATTTCTAAATATATTTATAATCATATATCCACGAACTTCATCTATTTTATCGTTAAGGCACTTTTAAAGATATATATATATATATATATATATATATATATATATATATACACACACATTTTTTAGCGCTGCACCGTGTTTTATTAGGTTGTAGGATACTTTATGCCAGTGGTGGGCAACCTTTTTTTTCAACTGAGCCAAATCTCGCCAAAACCACCATTGAAATTTATTTTGAGAGCCACATTTTTAAAACTGAAAATACATCCCCCATATAGTAATTCATCCCCCATAGTAATTCATCCCCCATAGTAATTCATCCCCCATATAGTAATTCATCCCCCATAGTAATTAATCCCCCATAGTAATTAATCCCCCATATAGTAATTCATCCCCCATAGTAATTCATCCCCCATATAGTAATTCATCCCCCATATAGTAATTCATCCCCCATAGTAATTCATCCCCCATATAGTAATTCATCCCCCATATAGTAATTCACCCCCCCTATAGTAATTCATCCCCCATAGTAATTCATCCCCCCCCATAGTAATTCATCCCCCATAGTAATTCATCCCCCATATAGTAATTCATCCCCCATATAGTAATTCATCCCCCATATAGTAATTCATCCCCCATATAGTAATTCATCCCCCATATAGTAATTCATCCCTCATAGTAATTAATCCCCCATATAGTAATTCATCCCCCATATAGTAATTCATCCCCCCTATAGTAATTCATTCCCCATATTGTGTCAATTCACTTACCTTTGCTCCGCGCGTTCCTCTCGCCGTGTTCCCGCGCCGTTCCGGTCTTCAGGGCGGACTGTGAGAGGAGAGGAGTTCGTCACGCTGCCCCGCCTACATCCTGGCTGCCCCGCCTACATCCTGACAGCCAATGTTTGCCACGCTCCGCGGGCCGGATTAAAAGGTCCGCCGGGCCGTAGTTTGCCCATTGCTGGGCTAGCTGCAGAGTCCTGACTTTTGGGGCGGCCGCCCGAGAGGAGGAAGAGGAGCGGGCGCCCGGCACACAGAAGAGCCGCATTAAAGAGTGTAAAGAGCCGCATGTGGCTCGCGAGCCGCGGCTTGCCGACCACTGCTTTATGCGAATGCGACTGTCCTGGGTCAGTTGCTCAGTAGTGAAGTAATGACTTTGGAGCTGACACTTCAAAGACAAGGAGCCAACCTGGAGCCAGGGCACAGTCTGAACGCTTACACTTAATGATTGCTCTGGGTAAGTGACTATGTAGTGGACAAAGACGACCCTTCCAAAGCTGGCTCCTTTCAAATACAAAGGGCTCCTCTATTTCTACCGAAATCCTTTTAAGAAGGGTTTATTGATGTCTGTGTAAAATCTACCACTTCAGAAAAACAGTGACCTGCTATACATGATCGTTAGAACATCATCACTATAGAAAGGCATTGCCAAGTTGCGCAGAAAATGGCAGTGTTGGTTACAGAGATGAAGACTCAAGCACAGAGTGTTCCTGATCCAGGCAGACTTCTCCCACGTAATTGCAGCTCTACAATGATTCAGGCAACATTGAAATGTGTGCTTTTAAATATGCTGACCTAGCCTTCTCCTCTTCCCATAGCTCATTTGCTGCATGCATTTCTACCTACAGAGACCATGCATCGATCCCTATCCATATTCCATCATGTGAAAGGTTGCAGATCTTCAGTCCGCAATACGTCACCATTTCCTTGTCTAATCTTCAATACTTCTAGATCTCACTTTGACGTACAGTCCTGTGCTAGCCCCCCTGAAAGGGACCACAGATTTACAGAACACTAGCAGTTAGAAGGTTAATCTAGTGCTCCCTAAAAATATTTAAAACAAAAAATTTAAAATCATACCTCAATATGCTCAAACCCTATTTACAAATCAAAAATTAGATAATGAATATGAAAAAGTGATATCTCCGAAAATTATGAATAAATAAAATAAAGTCTCCAAAAAAATCCCACAATAATGCCCTTGTATCCAAAAAATAAAAGTCATACACGATATAGATTCCAATGATGCAAATCCAAGTCCTCAATAGGGGAACCTTCCAAATGGCTCCATTAGGTTCCCCTATTGAGGACTTGGATTTGCATCATTGGAATCTATTTAGTGTATGACTTTTATTTTTTGGACACAAGTGCATTATTGTGGGATTTTTTGGAGACTTTATTTTATTTATTCATCATTTTGGGAGATATCACTTTTTCACATTCATTATCTAATTTTTGATTTGTAAATAAAGTTTGAGCATATTGAGGTATGATTTAATTAGTACCTGGTCTCCTCCTCCCATGCCCGCCTCCAGGACTTCTCCAGGGTGTCACCCATCCTCTGGAACTCCCTGCCCCAACCCATCAGATTATCACCTACTCTCCTCTCCTTTAGGCACACCCTGAAAACCCATCTCTTCAGGGAAGCCTACCCCACCCCCTACTAACCTGCCGACCTCCTCCACTCTTCCTACCACCCCATCCCCCACAGCTATCTCCTCCTGTACCACCATCCCCTCCCTCCTAGATTGTAAGCTCGAAAGAGCAGGGCCCTCGATCCCCTCATGTTTTGCATTGTATTGTTGTTGTTCTGTCACATGTTCTGTCCCCCTCTGTAATGTACAGCGCTGAGCGAACTATTGGCGCTTTATAAATACTGTATAATAATAATAATAGTAATAGTACACTTTTAAGGGTGAAAGTTAGACTTATATGCTTTAAGGTGTTAGTTATATTGTTTATTTTTGGGATACCGTATTTATTTTTGATTAATAAAAAATTTTTGAACAACAATAGGCCAGAGACAGATATGTGGTGGCAGTGGCCTTGACAATAGCATTCAAGTCCAACATGAACACATTTACAAACTGATTACAAATCCCTTCCTAATCAAGAGTTAAACTTGATGGACGTCACTTTGTTTTCAGACAAACTATGGCACAAGACTGATCTAAAGGCTTTGGTCGGGTCAAACTGGCAGAGCCCCCACAATGTTCCTTCTAGGCCTCACTGTATTCCAAGGGAAGTGCTCACAGAGTGTACACTTGAGCTTGGATGTTCCGTCTTGCACACTGCAAAGTAACTGAAAAGAACATGAACTTGTATAGATATTTTACACTTTATTCTGAAAATCAGCCAAGTATACACCCCTTAAGGGTCAATAAACCCTAAAGAGCAGCAAATAACAGACCAGGCCCCGTCCGGGTGAGTAAAGTGCATTCCAGGAGCAAGCATGGGTCAGGCTGGCCTCATGGCCAAGCACTCCTAAACATCAGACCTATATGAGGTAATTGGGAAATTCCAGTCCAAATAGCATGGACAATAAGGAGTGTGAACATTTGTGAGGCTACTGATGTTGGATAGGAAGATCTGACTCACAATCAGCATTTCAATTTACCTCAAAAGGGGTTTAGTAGAGTTGAGGACAGGCCTCTGCTGTGGAGAAGATTGCGTGGCCTTTAAAAATGCATCAAACCAAATCTTTACAGAACTCATGGCCAAGCACTCCTAAACATCAGACCTATATGAGGTTATTGGGACATTCCAGTCCAAATACCATGGACAATAAGGAGTGTGAACATTTGTGAGGCTACTGATTGGATAGGAAGTTCTGGCTCACAATCAGCATTTCAATTTACCTCAAAGGGGGTTTAGTAGGGTTGAGGACAGGCCTCTGCTGTGGAGAAGATTGCGTGGCCTTTACAAATGCATCAAACCAAATCTTTACAGAACTCGGTTTTGTACACAAGGGCACAATCATGCTGGAAAATAAAAGGGAAACCTCAAAATGGGTCCCACAAGGTTGGAAATGCACAAATCGCTTAAAACAGAGGTCTCCAAACTGCAGTCCCTGACACTTCTACTTATACCAACGATGGGGCATTATACATCCTCCCACTAAACAGGTCATTTTTTACTTCCACTGACCACCATCCCTGAGGTATTTTGTACTACCACTAAATCACTGAGATCGGGCACTCTTCACTTCTACTGACAACGGATGCCTGGGGCATTTTCCACTCCCACTGGTCACAATCCAGCCCCCTTCCCCCAAAGCACTTTAGGACAGTGAACTGGCCCTTGGGTTGGAAAGTTTGAGGATTCATGGGGTAAAATGGTGCAGCTTTACCAGGGCCCTTCACTGGAAATGCCTGAAATCAATCATTTGGAGGTGTATCCACACACAAGGTACACTTTATGGCCAATCCTTCGCCCAATATTTTTTTTTTTTTTTTTAATTTCAGGAGCTGTAAAAATTCTTGGGCACAGTGTAGTAGTCCATCTCTCTTGCTGTCCTTGTTGGCTACTATGGTTTGTCATAAACCTGTCAACTAGCAAAACATCAATAGCAAGGTATGCATGTGCTGGAGTTCACCACTATTACCGAGTGTGAAGGAGTATACCTTCATGAGCTCATATCCATGGGCCTTCTGTAGGTACATGCACATTTAGTCTACTTTAGGGGTACTATCTTAAATTCAGGCCTTGGTGTACACCTCACCAGGCCATGTAGTAAATAGACATTCCCTCAAGCCAAGTAACCTCCCTCTGCTTGCTGTATTGGGAATCATTCTCAAATTTCGAAGAGAGCTTTGAATTTGTTAGCTGTTATAAAGTAGTTCCACTAATCTAAGCAGTCAGTAGGCGAAAGGCAACAAGGATTCTGCAGAAGAGGTGTCTGGGAACACCAATCCAGTTGAAGAGATTCTCAGATACCAGACAACAGGAAATGAGGTGGACAGGTGCAGCACAGCAACGACTGTCCGAAAAAGCCTGGTCCAGATAGGCGATGTTCCCGGTTTGCATCTCAAGGCTTCAATTTTAGTTTTGTCTGGAGTATGCCTTAAAATCATTTCACAACATTAGTCAGATGGTTCATGCCAAAACCTGCACGAGTTTATAAAAAAACGAAGCGTTTTCCCCGAGGCTTGCATTACATGCTGGCATTTCCATAATTATTTTCATAATCAAACCAGCAATGAACGCAAACAAGTTCAATGAAATGTAACAATGTAGCTTCTCTCTGTGCCAAATGCTTTCAGGAACAGTGACGTTGTTCTTGTTATTATGAGAGGCTGATTGACTAAAGATGGAAGTGATCTTATGCAAAGTAGGTGAAAAAAGAAGATCATCAACAAGACGGGAATACATCAGCCTTGGATGACGAGATTCATCTTCAGACTTGTGCCTAAAACCGGCCACACCTGAAACAACCTGGTTGTAAAAACGTTGTACAAACTTCTTTATATTGACCGTAAATATTACAATCTGATTGTACCAAATCCTTTGCAAACAGCCAACAATTATGTAGTGCAAAACCTGCCAGATTGGATCCAAGATGGAAGGGTTTCTTAGGTAGGTCTCATGGTATATAGTTTTGGAAAATCCAAAGAAAAAAAATTGTACATTAAAGGAGAAGTACAGCCACAGCTCATTTGATCGTACTTCTCCTGTGGATCACAGGACTGCAGTTCGTTTTGAACTTCTGTGACCCATTTTCTGCACTTCATTGACCCCGCTGTCAGCTGACGTCGCAGATCCGGTCCAGGCTGGGAAAAAAAGATTGCGACCATATGGTTGGGATCTACCCAGGAGCCTGGACCGGTACCTGGCTCAGCCCCTCAGCGATCCCCCAAGAGCCTGAGCCACCTGCTCCTGCTCCCTCCACTGCCCAGCGTTCCAGTGAGCACTGGGGGGGGGGGCAGAGCAGAGAGCGGTGACTGACTGATCCTCCACACTTCCCAGGCAGACAGTGCTCCCCCAGGCTCCAGTGGTGACTGTCCCTTGACGTCCTTGTGTCATATAGCAGGGCTATGGACTCTGTTCTGGTTTAATGATGTCAGTATGACCATTCCTTCCACTGACACCAATGATGGGGAACTATTCTTCCCATTATTACCAAGGAAGGAGCACTATTCCTTCCATTAGTATCAACAAAGGGGCACTAGTCCTTCCCCTAATAACAATGATGGGTACAATTCCTCCCATGAACACCAAGGAAGGGGTACTAGTCCTCCTCCTAATACCAATGATGGGGCACTAGCCCTGCCATTAACACCAAGGAAGGGGCACCAGTCCTCTCCGTAATACCAATGATGGGGTACTAGCCCTCCCATTAATAACAATGATGGGGCACTAGTCCTGCCATTAACGCCAAGGAAGGGGCACCAGTCCTCCCCCTAATACCAATGATGGGGCACTAGCCCTCCCAGTAATAACAATGATGGGGCACTAGTTCTGCCATTAACAACAAGGAAGGGGCACTATTCCTCCCCCTAATACCAATGATGGGGTACTAGCCCTCCCATTAATAACAATGATGGGGCACTAGTCCTGCCATTAACACCAAGGAAGGGGCACCAGCCCTCCCCCTAATACCAATGATGGGGTACTAGTCCTCCCATTAATAACAATGATGGGGCACTAGTCCTGCCATTAACACCAAGGAAGGGGCACCAGTCCTCCCCCTAATACCAATGATGGGGCACTAGCCCTCCCATTAATAACAATGATGTGGCATGGTTTACGCCCACTGATGCCAGGGCACTTTCTTGTCCTTCAAACCTTAGGGAAGCTGGACTGTGGCCAGTGGGAGAAGAAAGTGGCCCTTTGTTTAGGAGGTTTGGATACCCCGGCCCTAGATATAAGTGAGCAATCAACCTTTGCGGTGCAGCCACAGCTCCACTGCAAGGGAGAAATTCTTCTTTGCCTGGAGATGGCCTTTCATAACATAGTCAGAGATGGTAATTCCCGTACGTCTATCCAGACAGGATCCCTTGAAATGGCTTGCACTCTTTTGGAACTACTGCCACCTCACTGGAGCCAAAAACAGACTTAAAGTGCCAAATTTCAAGCCAACAAGACAAGTTTTGTTCTGGAGTTCACTTTAACAATATACCTAAAATAATGCAGTTTGTTGGGGGAGAAAAAGTAAAAAGTCCCCTTTATTTGTCTGTTGGTAACACAAAGCCACCTTGATTTCCCCGACTCCTTTTACCTATTGGGTCTCGCACTGTCAGATATCGTATTGTATTTGAGAAGAAGACTGGAAAGGTTAAGTGGCCTTGAATGACATTGACAGGGATTGACATTTCATTCGAGCGGAGGACACTTATCAGCGAGCGCTGTTCAAGTTACGTGACATTTCAGAACATTGAGGAACTCCGTCCGAGGAGAACAAGAGAGTGGAAATGCCATTGGCAGGATTTCCATCGACGTAAACAAGGCTTCAGAGAGCGGACTTGTTGGCTGTGTGTCCTACACAAATGCAGATGTTCAGCTCCTAGAATTGCTGGACTAGCAGAATATAGGATTCAGTACAGAGAACCAGAATTCCAGCCTTCCCTTCAGTCTTGCCCAGTTGTAGCGGCTCCTCTCCTGGACTGAAATGGCTTAGACCCCATGTACATGGGACACTTCTGAACGATGGAAACTGACTGCTGGAAAACGTCAGTTAAAAAACATCTGTTTAGCCGCGTTTGCATAACGTGTTTATGCGCATTTGCGTTCAGAAGCAGTTTTTAAAGATAAGCACAGGAGAACCTCCCAAATGCACAGAAAGCACTGAAAAGTGGTAAATTATGAACTATTTCAGACTGTTTCAGAGAAATACAGAGAGTAGAAGCAGAGACAGCAGTATGTGTGGAGATTAGCTTAGGTGTGAGTTGCTCATTAACATTTCTTTTGTTTCCAAAGGTGGGAAAGGTGTCTGGTGGAGGGAGTCATTAAGGCCACCTGGCAGGGGGTCTTCATGAGGAATCTGAGGTGTGAATGGTCATTAACATATCTTTTGTTTCCAAGGGTGGGAGAGGTCTGAGGTGTGAATTGGTCATTACAATGTGTGACAAGCTTGGTAGGAACATCCTGTGTTCAGTGTTTTGTCCATTTGAGTACCTTGAAAACGCTTTGCATGTATTTTTCATGATGAAAAAAAGGCTCTGGACAGCATCGGGAACGGGAGTAAAAAAAAAAAATGTTCAAATGCAAACCCTTATAAAAGCGGTTAGCCGCGTTTTGCGTTTGAAACACTGATAAAATTGACATCTGAACGCACGTTTGTTGCGTTAAAAAAACCGTCTGTAAACTCAACTGTCTGTAAATGCCTGTAAACGACGATGTGTCCATGGACACATAGGAAAACATTAGGGAGAGTTCAGGGGCTGCTGAAAAAAATGCAGAACAGCTCCTAAACGTGAGTTTATCAGCTGCAGTGTACATGAGCCCTTACTCTGAAATCACTGCACACTGTGAGCTTCTCACAATGTGCATTAGAAGCTGCAGAAAGTCAGATAGAGCTCCGCCTCAGTTCCTGGTGGTTCCTGAGGTCCACCTTAATTCACTTGGCTCCTGGCATCTGAACTCCTCTGACAATGTGAATGTCCTTTATAGAGGGAATATTATCCCGTGTCCCACAACAATTCTGGGTCTGTGCAACGGCGGATTCCGATTACACGGTCTATGAAACTATTGGGGTGAAGTGCTCAAATGTCTTTAAAATTTACCCCGGCTGAGATGAAATAATATAATCTTCATGCCTCCGATCCTTGTTGACACCATCAGCAATAAAAATCTGGATGGCCACGGTCATTTCACCACAGGGTCTGTCATTTCCTATTTAGTATGAAGCGTCCAAGTGAATTTCTATGGGAGGCACACTGTGAGCTTCTCACTATGTGCATTAGAAGCTGCTGCAAGTTAGATCGAACCTGACTCATTTCCTGGCTGGAGGACATCCAGCGTCATCTAGTTCTTTCCTTTCCGGCCTGGCTGTTCTTGACCCACCCCTTTCATTCATTGGATTTCAATTCATTCAATCATGGTGGCCCAGCATCACATGCAAATATATCCTGACAATGTACGCCCACGCCTCAAGACTAATTCCCACCCGTCAAGGCATTTTGATATTTGCATAACACATCCCAAGAGCCAAGCCCTGGTCCCCCTGATTTTATATTAAAAACTGGCCACACTAGGCATGAGAGCGCAGCGTGGTCAGTTTTCAAGCTGTGCTGCTCTCCACCAATGATCAGACTTCCCCTAGCATCCACTCCCCCCCCCCCTCACCAAAAGCCATTTACTGGGAAGTTCAGTGTTCTGCTGTTTCCCCTCCCCCCAGTTCTCTGAGCTCCTTGTGCAGCTGAGAATAGAGGGTTTGTGATCACTTATAAAAAAAGGGTTGTAAATCTAATTCGATAAGTAAGAAAACCGGTGTGCTGCTCTCTCCCCAGCCCCACCTTATACTTACCTGAGCCTGATCTTGATCCAGCTCTGTGCATGAGAACAGTGGATCTCTGCCTCCTCGTTGGCTCAGAGACAGCAGCGGGAGTCATTGCTGTCAATCACAGCCAGCAAGGAGAGGCACAGGGGGTAGAGTCAAGCCGCGCTCTGTGTGTAAATGGACACACAGAGCGGGGTTCAGGAGCAAGTGCCCCCAGAGCAAGCGGCTTGCTACACAGGCACTGGTCAGACAGGAGCGCCAGGAAACGACCAGAGAAGAGGAGGATCAGGGCTGCTCTGTGGGAAAACCATAACCCCAGGTTCACACCAAAGCGTTTTCTGCGTTTTGCAGAAACGCAGCACAGTCCATTTCACATGATTTCCTATGGGACACATTCACATCTCCGCGTTTGCACCCGGTGCGTTTTTTAGAAAGGGTCAGGGACTTTTTTGAATGCAAAAAGTTGCATTTTTGGTTCGATAGACTTCAATGGAAATGCTGCAGAAAAGCGTGTAGTGCATGTTTGCAGCGTTTTTGATGCGTTTTGCATTTCATTTTGCCTAGCAACAAAAAAGCAAAAACTTATCAAAAACACAGCAAAAATGCATTTGCAATAAAGCAAAACGCACTGCAGAAACGGATCAAATGCAAACTGCATAGGTGTGAGGCTAGGTTCACACCAAAGCGTTTTGCAGAAACGCAGTACAGTCCAATTAACATGACTTCCTACGGGACACGTTCACATCTCTGCGTTTCCATCCGATGCGTTTTTCTGGAAAGGGTCAGGGACTTTTTTGACCGCCAAAAAGTTGCATTTTTGGTTCTATAGACATCAATGGATATGCTGCAGAAAAGCATGTATTGCATTTTTGCCGTGTTTTAAATCTGCCTAGCAACAAGAAACAAAAAAATGCATAAAAAAAAAGGTGCAAGAACGTAATGCAGAAACAGCTCAAACGCAACAACCTGCATAGGTGTGAACCTAGCCTTATGCCGACCATAGACGGGTCGAACATTGGCCGAAAAAAAAAAAAATCAGCCAATTTTCGCGCCGTTAGTTGGTTAATTGGTTGGCCGTTTTTCGGGTTTTTTTTGCACATTTTTTTTTTTTTATCGGGCATGTTGGAAAATTCGTGGCCGATTTTGACGATCAGCCGATTTTCCCAGCAATGATGGGCAAATCGGCCGATCGTTTTACCGATAATAAAAATGCACATGAGCCGTGACCTGCAAGAAGGAGAAGAAAAAGGGAAAAAAAAAGAAGAAAAAGAAGAAAAAAAAGAAGCAGAAGAGGAAAAAATAAAAAGAAGAAAAGAAGAAGAAAAGGAAGAAGACAAGAAGAAAAAGAATAAAAAGAAAAGGAAAAAGAAGAAAAAGAAAAAAAAAGAAAGAGAAGAAAAAGAAGAAAAGAAGAAGTAGAAGAAGAAGAAGAAAAAGAAAAAGAAGAAGAAAAAGAAGAAGAAAAAGAAGAAGAAAAAGAAGAAGAAAAAGAAGAAGTAGAAGAAGAAGAAGAAAAAGAAGAAAAGAAGAAGTAAAGAAGTAAAAGAAGAAAAAGAAGAAGCAAAAGAAAAAAGAGGAAAAGAAGAAAAATAGAACAAGAAAAGAGGAAAAGAAGAAAAAAAGAAGAAGCAGAAGAAAAGAGGAAAAGAAGAAAAAGAAGAAGCAGAAGAAAAGAGGAAAAGAAGAAGAACAGAAGAAAAAGAAGAAAGAAGAAGAAGAAGAAAGAGGAAAAGAAGAAAAGGATAAGAATTCCAGTCCCTTGCAACAATGTGTCCATTTTGGATACAGATGTTTTATTCGGATACAAATGGATACATTGTTGCAACCGCAAGACTTTTCATGTAAAATATAATAGCGGAGCTCTCTGCAGGGACAGAAGTAATTATGGGGTTAAATGCCGGCCGTAGACGGGATGAAAATTGGCAGATTTTTTTTACTGTTGGTGGTAACATCAGCCGATCGAACGACCAATTTTTTTTTATTTTTTTAAAGCGGTCGGTTTTCGACTCGTCTATGGCCTGCATTACACAGAGCAGGCAAGTAGAACATATTTGTTATTTCAAAGAACGAAAAAAAAAAAACAAGCTTTACAATCACCCAGAAAATATTGCATGGCATTGATGAATACAAAGCTGGAGTAGAGGTTGTTCCTTCAATTTTTACATTTGGCCGGAGTTCCTCTTTACATTTTCTTTCCTTTTCTGACAGCTGCAATGTGACATACGCAGGAGAGGAGACGCATGTGCCGGCTCATTGTCCTCTGCCAGGATTTCACAACTACGATCTTACTTCATTCTCTGTCTTCGAAGACGCCAGGATCACGTGGACGACTTCTAGAAAGTCACCTTCGATCTGGATGACTCGGCAGCCGGAATTCAGTTACGCATTTTTGGGGTTTTCCAGATCGCAAAACTACAAAAATCAGCAAACTGGCTGCCTGTCGCTATCCAGCTCAGAATCATCCTTCATGCAGCCGATCTCATTAGACAAACTCCATGCGCCGTCCCTTTTAGAAACTGAGCCCAAGAGCCCAGTGCTGTGAGAGCAGAGTGTTATCTATTACCCGCGTCTGAAGAAGACAACTTCTTCTGGATATACAGGTTGCCTGATCCTGTCTTCAGTTCTCTTAGGCTCCATGTACACTGCAGCTGATAAACTGACGTTTAGGAGCTTTTCTGCATTTTTTTCCGTAGCCCCTGAACTCTCCCTAATGTGTTTCCATGTGTCCATGTACACATCGTCGTTTACAGGCAGTTGAGTTTACAGTTGTTTTTTTGAACGCAACAAACTTGCGTTCAGACGTCGATTTTATCAGCATTTCAACCGCTAAATGCATCTAAACATGGCAAATCGTGTTTATAAGCGTTGAAATTTTTTTTAACTCTTCCAGTTCCCGATGCTGTCCAGAGCCTTTTTTCATCATGAAAAATGCAGGCAAAGCGTTTTCAAGGTACTCAGATGGACAAAACACTGAACACAGGATGTCCCTACCAAGCTTGTCACACATTGTAATGACCAATTCACACCTCAGACTGTCGTTTACAGGCAGTTGAGTTTACAGTCGTTTTTTTGAATGCACCAAACATGCGTTCAGCAGATTTTATTTATTTATAATTTATTTCAGGTGCTTATATAGCGCCATCAATTTACGCAGTGCTTTACATATATATTGTACATTCACATCAGTCCCTAACCCTCAAGGGGCGTACAATCTAAGGTCCCTAACCCTCAAGGGGCGTACAATCTAAGGTCCTTAACTCACATTCATACATACTCATACTAGGGCCAGTTTAGAGAGGAGCCAATTCACCTACCAGCATGTCTTTGTCTCTGGTGTCTTTTGACAGCTCTTTGGTCTTGCCCATGGTAGTAGTTGGCGTCTGACTGACTGTGGGGTGGACAGGTGTCTTTAAAGAGCTCAGACAGGTGCTACTAAGTTAGATTAATGAGTGGAGTAGAGGTGGACTTTTTAAAAGGCACAGTAACAGGTATTTGAGAGCCAGAATTCTCGCTGTTTCTCAGGGGTTCAAATACTTCTGTTCAGCAGTGCGAGACAAATACATTCTTTACAAATCATACAATGTGATTTCCTGAATTTTTTTTTAGTTTCTGTCTCTCAGAGTGGGAATGCACCTACAATGTGAATGTCAGACCCCTCCATGATTTCTAAGTGGGAGAACTTGCAAAATCGCAGGGTGTTCAAATACTTCTGTTCCTCACTGTATATAAAAGCATATTATTAAAAAATATTGTATTATTATTACTATTTATTTTATTGTTAAATAATTTACAAATATAAATACATGTAAAAAAAATGATAAGCGTGTGTGTGTGTATTACTTTGAGTAATATATATACCGTATTTTCTGGCATATAAGACGATTTTTTGACCCTTGAAAATCCTCTCAAAAGTTGGGGGTTGTCTTATACGCCGGTATACGTCAGGGCGGCACTTTTTAGGGGGGAGGCGCGGTGCCGCCGCCCCCCCCCCCTTCCGACGGAAGGGACACTAAGTTCAGGGGTGGGCAGAGGGCTGGAGTCTCTTACCTGGCTCCCACGACGATCCATCCAGGAAGCGCTGCTCCTTCAGTCACTCCAGCCACTCCCTGACTCCTGCAACTCGGCTCCGCCTCCTCACCGGTGACTGGCCGCCAGAACTGTAGCTCAGGAAAGGCACACAGGCGGCCAATCACGGGCGAGGAGGCGCAGCTGAGCGGACCTGCGAAAATCGAGTGAAGGAGAAGGCGGTAAGTGTGCAGTGCAGAGGTGCTGCTGCAACCACATATGCTGGCTGCAGCAGCACCATACTGGAACAGGAGTCAGCAAGTGTCATTGGTGTCAGTGGGAGGAATAGTGCCGCATCATTGGTGTCACTGATACTAATGATGGAGCACTATTCCTCCCACTGACACCAATGATGGGGCATTATTCCTCCCACTGACACCAACGATGGGGCGCTATTCCTCCCACTGACACCAACGATGGGGCGCTATTCCTCCCACTGACACCAACGATGGGGCGCTATTCCTCCCACTGACACCAACGATGGGGCGCTATTCCTCCCACCGACACCAACGATGGGGCGCTATTCCTCCCACCGACACCAACGATGGGGCGCTATTCCTCCCACCGACACCAACGATGGGGCGCTATTCCTCCCACCGACACCAACGATGGGACGCTATTCCTCCCACTGACACCAACGATGGGGCGCTATTCCTCCCACTGACACCAACGATGGGGCGCTATTCCTCCCACTGACACCAACGATGGGGCGCTATTCCTCCCACTGACACCAACGATGGGGCGCTATTCCTCCCACTGACACCAACGATGGGGTGCTATTCCTCCCACCGACACCAACGATGGGGCGCTATTCCTCCCACTGACACCAACGATGGGGCGCTATTCCTCCCACTGACACCAACGATGGGGCGCTATTCCTCCCACTGACACCAACGATGGGACGCTATTCCTCCCACTGACACCAACGATGGGACGCTATTCCTCCCACTGACACCAATGTTGGGACGCTATTCCTCCCACTGACACCAATGTTGGGGCGCTATTCCTCCCACTGACACCAATGATGGGGTGCTATTCCTCCCACTGACACCAATGATGGGGTGCTATTCCTCCCACTGACACCAATGATGGGGCACTATTCCTCCCACTGACACCAATGATGGGGCACTATTCCTCCCACTGATACCAATGATGGGGCACTATTCCTCACACACTGACACTAATGATGGGGCACCATCATTGGTGTCAGTGGGAGGAATAGTGCCCCATCATTGGAATACCATACTGAAATACCATACCATATTGAAATCAAATCTGATGTTTTTTTAATTTTTATTTGGTGTGCATTGGAAGAGGGGTAGTCTTATACGGCGAGTATAGCCCAAACCCTATATTTTAACAGGAAAAGTAGGGGGTCGTAATATACGCCGGAAAATACGGTGTGTATATATATATATACACACACACACATACAGTATACACATATATATTATATACACGCACATCTCCTACCAGGCCCATAGCAATCAGCCTTCCTTAATACAGCAAACAGGTGAATGTGATTGGCTCCCATTGGGTATGATGGACTGTCAGTCCCTAGGAATACAGCACACTCAGATAGAGGTGGTCTGAAAGGCCCGTTTATTTTTACCTCCCTCCCAGGCTGGGGTGCCGTGACGCCAGCAGCATGGCTGCAGGTCCAAGTCTGGCGGCCAAATATTCCATTTATTACCATGGCACAAAATATAAAACAATTGTTAATCTCCTCAGCTCATTAATCAGGAAAAATTTCTCACTAAAAGCTGCTTAGCACGGCTGATTTAATTACTAGCTGTAAGTACATGGAAATCGGAGTTCGGGGGAAGGCCGGGGAGCGCACTTTAAGAGCGAGTCTTACATGACGGAGGCCTCATCCACGTGGAGAATAAACCAGGAAACGTGAGGCCGGATCACCGCCGACTTCTTACTGAACTAGAGCAATCCAGTACAAACGCTCAGATCAGAGGGAAAAAAAAAATCACAAGCTGCCATGTCAGCATATAAAAAAAATAGAAAGAAAAAAAAAAAAAATTATAACAACAACCTGCTACTGAGGCTCATTCACCTGTACATTGTGGCAATGCGAACTAAAACACGCGCCTTAACATGCATGACGCAGTGCTAAGCTACACGCTTGCTCTATAGGTGATGCGTTGTGGCACCATCCATTGTGAATGACACCACAAAGCATTGCACAGTAGATAACACACACCTATGCATTGTGGTGTTCTTCATTCTTAAAAAAGGGACACACACAGGATTATTCATTCATTAAAGCGCACAGATCGCCCGTTCTTAAGGAATACCAATATCTTCATTTTAACACATTAATGTGCGTTATTGCCCTGCAAGGGATTGTTTTCGTGTGAATGGCCCCTTTATTGAGCTCCTAGCCTGGATCACATGATCTCAACCCACCAATCATTAAAACACAGTCAGTTTCTTCAGGATCAAAATGGAGGGGAATAATGGATGCAAAATATT
This sequence comes from Staurois parvus, assembly GCF_062004578.1. Lineage (NCBI taxonomy): Eukaryota > Metazoa > Chordata > Amphibia > Anura > Ranidae > Staurois > Staurois parvus. The sequence goes on from NW_028318281.1 coordinate 710,508, forward strand.
ACAGCACGTGCACAGAATTTTTTTTTTTTTTTTTAACACAAGGATCATTAAACCCAGAAAAAGACTACCAGTGAGCCACAGAGTGCAAAATCTGGGTTGGACAGAACCAAAGAGAAGGAGAAGGCAGCACAGTGGCTAAATGGTTAGCATTCCCGCCTGGCAGTACTAGGGTCGCTGGTTCGAATCCCAACCATGGCACCACCTGACTGGAGCTTGCATGTTCTCCCTGTGCCTGCGTGTGTTTCCTCCAGGTACTCCGGTTTCCCCCCACGCTCCAAAGACATGCTGGTAGGTTAATTGGCTCTTGTCTAAATTGTCCCTAGTATGTGTATGTATGAATGTGAGTTAGGGACCTTAGATTGTACGCTCCTCGGGGGCGGGGACTGATGTGAATGTACAATATATATGTAGAGCGCGGCGTAAATTGACGGCGATATATAAGAACCTGAAATAAATAAAATAAATAATTGGCTCCCGTCTAAATTAGCCCTAGTATGAATGAATGTGAGTTAGGGACCTCAGATTGTACGCCCCTTGAGGGACTGATGTGAATGTACAATATATATATGTAAAGCGCGGCGTACATTGATGCCGATATATAAGTACCTAAAATAAATAATAATACTGCAGCAGAGATTCACTTATTTCCATTTTTAATGATCAAGAGCAACAAAATTTTAAAACAGGTCTTAACCACATGACCTCCAGAAGGTTTTACCCCCTTCACGGCCAAGGCATTTTTTTGTTATTCCTCACTGCGCTACTTTAAAAAGACAATTGTGCAGTCATGCAACACTGTGCCCATAATAAATTTATATCTTTCTTTTTTCACAAAAATAGAGCTTTTTTTTTTGGCGGTATTTAATCACCTCCGGGTTTTTTTTATTTTTTAGTATACAAACCAAAAAATTTTTTTTTTTTGGGGGGGGGGGATTTTTTTACTCTTAGAAAAGATATCCAATAAAAATAAATAAATAATATTTCTTCATAAATTTAGGCCAAAACATATTCTCACACCTTTGGTAAAAAAAAAAAAAATCTCAAAACGTGTATATTAGCGTTCTAGCATCTACAAACTATGGTGTATATACTGGCATTTACGCAGATATGACGCTATACTGGTAATGCCGGTGATCAACGACTTATAGTGGGACGATAATACTGTGGCGGGCAATCTGGTGCTGGCTGGGAGGTACACTAACGGACATCAATAGTAACAGTAATACAATGATCAGTGCGAATACTGTACACGGTCACTATACTAATGACACTGGTTGGAAGGGGTTAAAATCTAGGGGCATTTAAAGCAGAGCTCTACCCAAAAGGGGAAGTTCCGCTTTAAGGACTGCTCCCCCACTCCCCATTAAGGATTGGCACCTTTTGGGGGAAGGTGACTGAATTTGACAGGTACCTGCTCCCACTTCCGGTCCAATCACCTAGCTAGCGGAAGATGTCCTCCCTCCCTGTAGTCTTTTGGGACACATGACAGGTCCCAGAAGACTACAGGACCATTCATGAAGCGCAGCACTACTCGCGCATGTGCAGTGGGTACCCGGCTGTGAAGCCGCAAGCTGGGTGCCCTCACTGAAGATGCTGGCCTCCTGGAATACAGGAAGGCCGATGAAATGGGCTGCGGGGGACACACTGCGGGACCGTGGGACAGGTAAGTGGCTGTTTTTTTAAAAGTCAGCAACTACAGTTTTGTAGCTGCTTTTATTTTTTGACAGGGTGAGTGGAACTCCGCTTTAAGGAGTTCTTTGTGTGTGTAACAAGTATGTGTGTGATATGGGCTGCTTTTACTTTACTGGTTTTTCTCCCTGCTTTTCAGGGAGAACAGCCAGATCGCTCTTCACAGTACACAGAACCCTTCCACTGCAGTGCCTGGGAGGGGGTGTGTGTGAGACGCATAGGAAGGAAGATTGGGATCAGTTAGTGGAGGTAAAGGACATTTTTTGTTCACTTTATGAGGCTTTTGCATCACTCAGTAAGTGGATTTAACATCATACAGGAGCCTTGTACTTTAAAATTATCATTGCAAAGTATATTGGAAGGTTGGGGTGACCATCGGGTGGTAGGAGGTCAAACCCCGATGGATAAAGTGCCATGTCCCTATATACAATATTGAAAGGAAGAATATGGAAATGGACTTTCTAGGCACGGAAACACAGTACACGAAACAATAAAATCAATATTCCTTTATGAACATCATCTCTAAAATGTATCTTGTATGACATCATTGCACCATTAACCCACAGCTGATATCCCATAACCCACCGACCACCTACAGTTGTGTTCAAAATAATAGCAGTCAGACATCACTAACCGGATCAATCACTGTTTTTGCTAGAAATGATATTTCTACATGGCAAATAATTTCCTAGCAGGTGTAGTAGAGTAATAGAAATCCAACAGACCCAACAGTCATGACATGCATGCTGCTGATTCTGTGTCATTGAATCACTCATTGAAAGGGGCATGTTCAAAATAATAGCAGTGTGGAGTTCTATTAGTGAGGTCATTCATTCTTTGAAAAACAGGTGGCAATTATTGCCCTTATTTAAGGAAGGAAGGCAGCAAATGTTGTCCATGCTGGTTACAGTACATTTCTCTCTGAAATTCTGAGGAAAATGGGTGGTTCCAGACATTGTTCAGAAGAACAGCGTATCTTGATTAAAAAGTTGATTGGAGAGGGGAAAACATATAAAGAAGTGCAGTAAATGATCGGCTGCTCAGCTAAAATGATAGCAAATGCTTTAAAATGGCAACCAAAACCTGAAAGACGCGGAAGAAAGCGAAAAACTACCATTGGAATGGATAGAAGAATAGCCAAAATGGCGCGGACTCAGCCAACAATCAGCTCCAGGAAGATGAAAGAAGGTGTGACGTTCCCTGTGAGGACTGTTACAATGAGAAGACGCCTATGTGAAGCCAAGCTATCTGCAAGAAGTCCCCGCAAAGTCCCACTGTTGGAAAAAAGACGTGTGCTGAAGAGGGTACAATCTGCCAAAGAGCACATTGACTGGCCTAAAGAGAAATGACGGAACATTTTGTGGACTGATGAAAGTAAGATTGTTCTTTTTGGGTCTAGTGGCCGGAGACAGTTTGTCAGATGACCCCCAAACACTGAATTCAAGCCACAGTACACTGTGAAGACAGTGAAGCATGGCGGTGCAAGCATCATGATATGGGGATGTTTCTCATACTACGGTGTTGGGCCTATTTATCGCATACCAGGGATCATGGATCAGTTTGAATACATCAGAATACTTGAAGAGGTCATGCTGCCTTATGCTGAAGAGGAAATGCCCTTGAAATGGGTGTTCCAACAAGACAACGACCCCAAACACACCAGTAAACGTGCAACATCTTGGTTCCAGACCAACAAGATTGATGTTATGGAGTGGCCAGCCCAATCCCCGGATCTTAATCCAATAGAAAACTTGTGGGGTGACATCAAAAATGCCGTTTCTGAGGCAAAACCAAGAAATAGAGAAGAACTGTGGAATGTCATCCAATCATCCTGGGCTGGAATACCTGATCACAGGGGCCAGAAGTTGGGTGACTCCATGCAACACAGATGTACAGCAGTTCTCAGAAACAGTGCGACTACAACCAAATATTCATGAAGTCATTCAAAGGAAAGCAAAATCTTCCAACATTTCTCAGTTTATATAGTGAATGTTTGAGTTTGTAAAGAAGAATACAAACACTGCGATTTTTTTGAACGTCTAATATTCACTTTTCTTCAATTTTTTTAGAGGAACAACACAAATTTGATGTATTTTCTTCATGTTGTGATTTGGAATAGAATGTGTCGTGTTCCCAATGCATTTGTGTGGATGGAAATAAAAGCTATTAGAAGGATGTGATGTGATGTTAATAAAGGAATATCGATTTTATTTTTTTGTGTACGGAGTTTCTGTGCCTAGAAAGTCCATTTCCATATTCTTCCTTTCGATATCATTGTATACACCTGAAGAGCATTTTTCTTTCAGCAAAATGTATTTTCACTTTCAAGGAGAAAGTTGTCAAATCCTTTGAAAACACATCAGCGGTGTTTATGGGTAAGCACATCCAGTGTATATGGTAGGCGCACCGACACAAATATTGCACCAAAGGTGAATTTTGTGGAGTTTTCCAGCCATAAACCGCCTCCCTTCTACAGTCCAAACTTTTGCTCTCCAATAGATTGCACAATCTGTAGCTCAACTGAAATTTATCGTTTTATATCACAATATGATTTTTATGATGTGGAGACTTTTATGATGTCAGGGAGGTCAGTTGTAACTCTACGAACATTTAATTGCCTGGAGGAAAGGTTCACTTTATGAGACACAATTCTGAGTTTATATTCTTTATCTTAGCAAAATCATTTATATATTTTAAAAGGAATAATTTATTTTTTCAATAAAATACACTATAGAGCCAAGGGGCCCCAGATTTGGAAATACTGTGCGTAGTTTAAAAGTCATACCTGCAGTACACCCATTTTCCAAGGAACTCCAGGGTTCCTACACAGTTCACTAAGGGTTCATTGAGCTGTGGCGGATTGATCCCCTATCTGTGATTGCCAAGATGGTTCTGGGGACAACACAACTTGCCAAGCTGTCTGTAAAAGTGAAATTCTGATTATCCTGTAAGGAGCATTCTTCCTACTGATCACCAATGTAAGGAGCATTCTTCCCACTGATCACCAATGTAAGGAGCATTCTTCCCACTGACCACCAATGTAAGGAGCATTCTTCCCACTGAACACCAATAGAAGGGGCATTCTTCCCACTGACCACCAACGTAAGGAGCAGTCTTCCCACTGACCACCAACGTAAGGAGCAGTCTTCCCACTGACCACCAACGTAAGGAACATTCTTCCCACTGATCGCCAATGTAAGGGACATTCTTCCCACTGATCGCCAACGTAAGGGACATTCTTCCCACTGACCGCCAACGTAAGGGACATTCTTCCCACTGACCGCCAACGTAAGGAGCATTCTTCCCACTGACCACCAACGTAAGGAACATTCTTCCCACTGATCGCCAACGTAAGGGACATTCTTCCCACTGACCGCCAACGTAAGGAGCATTCTTCCCACTGATCGCCAACGTAAGGGACATTCTTCCCACTGACCGCCAACGTAAGGGACATTCTTCCCACTGACCGCCAACGTAAGGAGCATTCTTCCCACTGACCACCAATGTAAGGGACATTCTTCCCACTGATCGCCAATGTAAGGGACATTCTTCCCACTGACCGCCAATGTAAGGGACATTCTTCCCACTGACCGCCAATGTAAGGGACATTCTTCCCACTGACCGCCAATGTAAGGGACATTCTTCCCACTGACCGCCAATGTAAGGGACATTCTTCCCACTGACCGCCAATGTAAGGGACATTCTTCCCACTTACCGCCAATGTAAGGGACATTCTTCCCACTGATCGCCAATGTAAGGGACATTCTTCCCACTGATCGCCAATGTAAGGGACATTCTTCCCACTGACCACCAATGTAAGGAGCATTCTTCCCACTGACCACCAATGTAAGGAGCATTCTTCCCACTGACCACCAATGTAAGGAGCATTCTTCCCACTGACCACCAATGTAAGGAGCATTCTTCCCACTGACCACCAATGTAAGGAGCATTCTTCCCACTGACCACCAATGTAAGGAGCATTCTTCCCACTGACCACCAACGTAAGGGATATTCTTCCCACTGACCGCCAACGTAAGGAACATTCTTCCCACTGACCGCCAACGTAAGGAGCATTCTTCCCACTGACCGCCAACGTAAGGAGCATTCTTCCCACTGACCGCCAACGTAAGGAGCATTCTTCCCACTGACCGCCAACGTAAGGAGCATTCTTCCCACTGACCGCCAACGTAAGGGACATTCTTCCCACTGACCGCCAACGTAAGGGACATTCTTCCCACTGACCGCCAACGTAAGGGACATTCTTCCCACTGATCACCAACGTAAGGGACATTCTCCCCACTGACCACCAACGTAAGGGACATTCTTCCCACTGATCACCAACGTAAGGGACATTCTTCCCACTGGTCACCAACGTGTGGGACATTCTTCCCACTGGTCACCAATGTGTGGGACATTCTTCCCACTGATCACCAATGTGTGGGACATTCTTCCCACTGATCACCAATGTAAGGGGCATTCTTCCCACTAACCACCAATGTAAGGGGCATTCTTCCCACTGACCACCAATGTAAGGGGCATTCTTCCCACTGACCACCAATGTAAGGGGCATTCTTCCCACTGACCACCAATGTAAGGGGCATTCTTCCCACTGACCACCAATGTAAGGGTCATTCTTCCCACGGATCACCAATGTAAGGGTCATTCTTCCCACTGATCACCAATGTAAGGGGCATTCTTCCCACTGATCACCAATGTAAGGGGCATTCTTCCTACTGATCACCAATGTAAGGGGCATTCTTCCCACTGATCACCAATGGATGTAATGGAGGCCCTGTCCCCTCCGACCACAAATGTAATGGAGGCCCTGTCCCCTACGACCACAAATGTAATGAAGGCCCTGTCCCCTCCTACCACAAATGTAATGGAGGCCCTGTCCCCTCCGACCACAAATGTAATGGAGGTCCTTTCCCCTCCGACCACAAATGTAATGGAGGCCCTGTCCCCTCCAACCACAAATGTAATGGAGGCCCTGTCCCCTCCGACCACAAATGTAATGGAGGTCCTTTCCCCTCCGACCACAAATGTAATAGTGGTCCTTTCCCCTCCGACCACAAATGTAATAGAGGTCCTTTCCCCTCCGACCACAAATGTAATGGAGGCCCTGTCCCCTCCGACCACAAATGTAATGGAGGTCCTTTCCCCTCCGACCACAAATGTAATAGAGGTCCTTTCCCCTCCGACCACAAATGTAATAGAGGTCCTTTCCCCTCCGACCACAAATGTAATGGAGGTCCTTTCCCCTCCGACCACAAATGTAATGGAGATCCTTTCCCCTCCGACCACAAATGTAATGGAGGTCCTTTCCCCTCCAACCACAAATGTAATGGAGGTCCTTTCCCCTCTGACCACAAATGTAATGGAGGCCCTTTCCAAATTTCATGGGGCATTTCTCAACTGATCAACACTACAAATGTTATTTTTATTCATATGAAATGAATATTCAATGTGGCCCTTTGGATCTGTCTGGGGCCAGGATTGAGCACTCCTGCACCTTACCTGGATTTGTTCTTGAACACATCATCAGAGCCCATTTACATTTTTGCAGTGCGTTAATATCCAAAAATGAGCGGCACCACAAAAAGGTTTCAACACAATGCATGTGCATTGAGTTGCCACTCAAAATGAATAGCAAAACACCACAAGCATTGCTGCATGTTGCATTAATATTTCCATCTCCAATACTTCCATCATGTAGATGTAAATCAGCCCCAAGTTTTTTTTCCTTATGCAAGTACCTGGATGTGACCAGGGATCAGCCTCTTGGAGTCCTGTACTACAGAGCGTTGGTGGGGGAGGCCAATCGGTTCATCTGCTGACAAGGAGCATGCTTACTGGAGGAGAGAGCAGTGGAAGTACAATGCTGGCCATCAGAGCGAGGACATCCAGCGGCAGACATTTCTAGACTGAAGGTAAATGGCCGTTTCTATTTTATCTTTAAATGGACAATTCATTTTCATCTTTTTTTTTTTTTTTTGGTGGAGTTCTGCTTTAACCAAGACTTATCAAAAGAAGCACATGGGAATTCGGAAGCCTTTAGCTCTGCTGGTCAAAAGGAGTGCCGGCATCCCTAGGCGATGAGCAACTTGTGTAAAACCTTTATTCCATTCAACACCGAGACAACGGACATATTTTATTATGACCCTAGAGCCAATTGGAGATGATTTTCAGCGTAGTGTGGGAAAGGAGAACACACCACAACAAGTCTACATTTAGCATCATGTAACAAGAAGATATTGATCGATCCACCTTCCGTATTGAACATCAGAGAGATGTCCGCGCTGCCCAAAGGGGAGATTCCAACATTGCATACCAGCCGGAATGATCCAGTTGTGTCTGCCCTCGCTGAACCAAGAATGCCTCTTCACATCGGCACAAGATGATCCATGAAATAATCACACAGCGGAATTGTCTCTAGGATCCTAAGGCTTCACGAGCCCTACTCTGACCGCCGGGAAACGCAAATCGCGGCAAAACGTGGTTGCCGTGTGTTTACCCAGTCCTGCGTTTTCTCTCTGTCGTTGGTCGATTGTAAGCGCAAAAGAGCAGGGCCCTCGATCCCCTCATGTTTTGCATTGTATTGGTATTGTTCTGTCACATGTTCTGTCCCCCTCTGTAATGTACAGCGCTGAGCGAACTATCGGCGCTTTATAAATACTGTATAATAATAATAATAATAACGTTCCTATCCTAAACGCAATTCTTTCACGTTCAGGAGAGGGAGTGTTCAACCCAGGGGCGGACTGACCATTTGGAAACTCGAGCACCGCCCGAGGGCCCGGGGTCAGTAGGGGGCCCTATGAGATGCCCCTGGTACCTTTTTCATAGGCTTTTTTGAGTTTGGGCAAGGACACAGGGGCCCCATGATCCCCTATTGCCCGGGGGCCCCATGAGTTGTCAGTCCGCCCCTGGTTCAACCTCACTAAAAGCATGAAGGCATGTGGTTCAGGAAGGGGGGGCGCTCGCTCATCCCCCCCCATTTCCTTACCTGTCAGGCTGCATGCTCGGATAAGGGTCTGGTATGGATTGTGGGGAGGACTCCCACTACTTTTTTTTTTTAATTTTGGCATGCGAGTCCCCCTCAAAATCCATACCAGACCCAAAGGGCTTGGTATGGATGGGGGGGGGACCCCATGTGTTTTTTCTAATTGCCGGGCAATGCCAACAATTCTTTTTACATTCAGCTGTCATCTGATTACACCAGGGGTGGACTGACCATTTGGAAACTCGAGCACCGCCCGAGGGCCCGGGGTCAGTAGGGGGCCCCATGAGATGCCCTTGGTACCTTTTTCATAGGCTTTTCTGAGTTTGGGCAAGGACACAGGGGCCCCATGATCCCCATTGCCCGGGGGCCCCATGAGTTGTCAGTCCGCCCCTGGATCAACCTCACTAAAAGCCTACGTGTACATGGACAGGCTTTTATGGAGCTGAGTTTAGGAGCTTTGGCAAAAAAATACCAAAAGCTCCTAAACTCGAGTTTTACATAATTATGGCTCCATGTACACGGGACGTTTCTGAACGCTGGAAACTGACTTCTGAAAAACGTAGGTTAAAAAACGCCTGTTTGCATACCGCGTTTGTGTTTAGAAGCGTTTTTTAAAGATAACCCCAGGAGACCTTCCAAAATGCCCAGAATGCACTGAAAAATAGTAAATAATTAACTATTTCAGACATTTTGAGAGAAATAGAGGGAGCAGAAGCAGAGAGAGCAGTATGTGTTGAGATTAGCTTTTGTTTTTTGTTTTTTTGTGGTGTTTGGATGTTCCGGCTCATTTCTGTGCAGAAATGATTGCAGCCGTGTCTAACATATTTTCTTTCATGCGAAACCTCAAAGTACCGGTCCATCGGAGTACCGGGAAAACGCTTTGCATGCATATATATGTAAAGCTCTGTGTAAACTGACGGCGCTATATCAGTACATGAAATAATATAAATATTATTCAGGAAGGGGGGGGGGAGTGAGGTTTCATAGCTGAGTGAATGTTCGCTTTTAAAAAGTGTTTGCTACAGTTCAGCTTTAATTTGGTTCTCTTAGAGATGAATGTGTCATTCGAATCGGCTCTAAGGCTGACCATAGATCCAATTTTCTTGAGTTTTTAGGTTTAGATTTACCAAAATTCCCTCCTAGATTGTAAGCTCGAAAGAGCAGGGCCCTCGACCCCCTCGTGTATTGTATTGTTACTGTATTGTCTCATGTACTGTCCCCCACTATAATGTACAGCGCTGAGCAAACCTTTTGGCGCTATATAAATACTGTATAATAATAATAATAATTTTTCATGATGAAAGAAGGTTCTGAACAGCATCTGGAAATGGAAGAGTTAAAAAAAAATTTCCAAACGCAAACACTTATAAACGCGGTTAGCAAGCATTTGAAACACTGATAAAATCTACCGCTGAACGCAAGTTTGGTGCGTTCAAAAAAAGTCTGTAAACTCAACTGCCTGTAAATGACGATGTGTACATGGACACATAGGAGAACATTAGGGAGAGTTCAGGGGCTGCTGAAAAAAAACGCAGAATAGCTCCTAAACGTGAGTACATGGAGCCTTTGTCTGGCTGAAAAAAGACAAAAGTCCATCCAGTTCAACCATTAAAAAAAAAAAAAAAGTTATAATCCTACACCCACAGTTGATCCAGAGGAAGGCAAAAAAAAAAACCCAACAAAGCATGATCCAATTTGCTCCTGCAGGGGAAACAATTCCTTCCTGATCCCCCGAGAGGCAATCGGATATTCCCTGGATCAACTTTCCCTATAAATGTTTTATCCAGTTATATTCTGTGTATCCAAGAAAGAATCCAGGACTTTTTTTAAAGCAATCCAACTGGCCTTGTAGCCTTCTGGGACCTGTCACGTGTCCCAGAAGACTACGGTGGGGAGAACAACTTCCGCTTTCGCCTAGGCGATCGTAGCGGAAGTGGGAGCGGGTACCTGTCAAATTCGGGTACCCGCTCCCCAAAGGTGCCAATCCTTAATGGGGAGCAAGGCTTAAAGCAGAACTTCCCCTTTTGGGTGGAGCTCCGCTTTAAGTATATATATTTTTGATATAATCACTTTTTGTATATAGGTTGAGATTCACTCATTTGCACACGTTATCACACATGGTAGGGGGAGGTGTATTGTAGTACACCTATTAATTCTTTTCACCCAATATTTAGAAGGAAGATTGGCAGCACAGCACTATTTAAAAGTTCCGGGGTGCTAAACACAAATCCGTTGGCAGCTCACACATATGCAATTCAACGATATTTCGTAGCTTTCACAAAGCTCAACTTTAACATTTCTTTCCAGATTTTCAGTTTTAGGTTTTAAAAAGGAAAAGGCCCAAAACTTACGATTATCTGAACGTTAACGGGGATTATTGGGGTGCCTGGAAACCTACGGCTGCCAGTCTCCTAACAGCAAAGGACTTCCACAGCTTCCGCGGTTTGTGACTGAGGAGATCAGAGATTGAAGCAAACCAAAATGTAATCGTTCAGATAAAGATTAATTCCAAGATCAGAAGGAATTAGTTATTACAAAACCAACACGTTTCACGAGTCAGAGAACATCCCCTTCATCAGGGCTACAAAAATAAATATACAGGCAGGCATACCTTGCTTTACGAACGCCTCGGTTAACAATTTTCGGTTTACGAATGAAAAGCCATTGAAAATAACGCCTCGGTTTACAAATTCTTTTTCGCAATACGAACGGATTAATTGGTTTTCAATGCATTTATGATTTTTTTTTTTAATCATGTCCCTGTTCAGTATTTATGCCTTTAAAGTGCACTTTATAAAGAGTTTTGAAGAGATAAAAGACTTTTTTGACTTTTTTCTGACCTCCGGAACGGATTAATTGGTTTTCAATGCATTTACAAATTAATATTTAATCATGTCCCTGTTCAGTATTTATGCCTTTAAAGTGCACTTTATAAAGAGTTTTGAACAGATAAAACTTTTTTTTGACTTTTTTTTGACCTCCGGAACGAATTATTTGGTTTTCAATGCATTTACAAGTTAATATTTAATGATGTCCCTGTTCACTATTTATGCCTTTAAAGTGCACTTTATAAAGAGTTTTGAACAGATAAAAGACTTTTTTGACTTTTTTTCTGACCTCCAGAACGGATTCATTGGTTTTCAATGCATTCCTATGGGAAACCACGTTTCGGTTTATGAATTTGTCGCAATAAGCAAAGTCCTGCAGAATTAAATTTGTAAAGTGAGGTACGCCTGTAATGTGGTTGCATAAGTGTGCACACCCTCTTATAACTGGGGATCAGAATTAAGCAATCCCATTCACAATCCTGAATTTGAACAGATAATATACGTTTTGCTTCAAAAAAGTTCTGGATTGTTTCTTGGATACACCAAATATAACTGGATAACATTTATAGGTAAAGTTGATCCAGGGAATATCCGATTGCCTCTCGGGGGATCAGGAAGGGTTTTTTTCCCTGCAGGAGCAAATTGGATCATTCTTTGCTAGTTTTTTTTGCCTTCCTCTGGATCAACTGTGGGTGTAGGATAACTTTTTTTTTTTTTATGGTTGAAGTGGATGGACTTTTACCAGACTATGTAACTTTTTTTTTTTTTTTTTACTTTTTTCTGACCTCCAGAACAGATTAATTGATTTTCAGTGCATTCCTATGGGAAACCGCGTTTCAGTTTACGAATTTTTCGCAATACGAAACATCCCGGAGAACGCATTAAATTCGTAAACCGAGGTACGCCTGTAATAGAATTCAAAATGATGCAGAAATATAAAAAATTGATATGAGACTCATATGTAAGTTTCACCCAGCGAATCCAGCATGTTCTGTAGTGAGCCGCCACCACCACACCCCGAAGCCCCCACTGCCATCCTCTTCCTGGCGTGATCAGGAGGTGGATACTTGCTCCTGGTTCTTGCAGCCAGTCCACTGACGCGGTAAGACCTGCATACATACTGGAGGTTTTTCTCTCTCTGCTAGACGCCTTTCCTCCTGCCAGTGGCATTTTAGCAGAAATAAAAAAAAAAAAAAAAAAAACACAACACTTGACTCCTGTAAATGCATTTAGTTAAGCATTCGGGAGTCGATTTATTTGGTCAGAATAATATCTTTTTTTTTTTTTTCAGCCAAAAAACATCTACTACTGGATGTGCTGGCAGTGAGTTTTTTTCTGCCTGTAAACTCCTCTAAAAGCCTTTGTGTGGATGGATTTATAGATTAACACGCAGGGGAGTTTAGAGACGGGGAAACAAAAAACAAAAAAACAAAAAAACAACAACAACAACAACAACACCAGATGCCCCTAGGAGTGGCAGGAAACTCAAGGCCTTCATCTGTAAATTGATGCCTCCTGGGGTTTATGACCTGCAAATCCCAGGAGGCTGCAGGGATTACACTTCGTTATGGCCTGGGGGTATGGGGCCAGCTGGACTGAAAAGTAAAAGAAAAGTAAAAGAACCCCCCCCCCCCCCACCCAAAAAAAAAAAAATACAAGATCCTTTTCTTTTTTTTTTTTTTACACTGTGGGAGGAGGACGTGCTAAGAAGGAAAAAAGTGAAGGTCAGCTTCAAGCCCATTCTAGGATTCTGCAGGAAGATTTCTACTAACAGAGGAGGAAGAAGCACAAGGGTCACATCCTACTGACCAAGTTATGTCCCTTGTACTGATTTATCTGTTAATTTTAACTACACTAAGGCTTTAAAGGCCCCTTTCAGACAGGGCGGACCCGTCAGCGGATCCGCCTACTCAGTGATCCACTGATCCCCGCTGAGCAGGCAGATGACAGGTCTGTGTCCGCTCCGCTGCTGCAGAGCGGACATAGGGACACAGACACTGCCTTCTATGGGGCAGTCGGATGGAAACGGACCACATGTCGGTTTCCATCTGACTGCTGTCCGATCCACCAGCCGGATAGGGAACGGATCCCCATCCGTCTGTTTTTGGCGTACAGCAGGGGTGTCAAACTGGCAGCCCTCCAGCTGTTGCGAAACTACAAGTCCCACAATGCCTCTGCCTTTGGGAGTCATGCTTGTAACTGCCAGCCTTGTATTGCCTCATGGGACTTGTAGTTTGGCAACACCTGGAGGGTCGCTAGCTTGACACCCCTGGCATACAGGATCAGATGCTGGCAGGTGTCCGCTGATACCCTCCGGTCCATAGAGGTCTATGGATGGTCCAATTGGGTCTGCTTGAAAAACGGTCAGGTGGACCTGATTGGACAGCCAGTATGAAAGGGGCCTAAAGCAGAACTGAATCCTTTACAGCCAATGGAGGTGCCATCTTAGCCTATGTTTGATATTCAGTTATGGACCAGATGCGATTTCTCCTGCGCTCTAGGGCCCAGACCGGTGGTAAATAGATGGAACCAACACCGCAAGGTTGGTGCGCTTCTTCTTTTTTATTTCACTTTGCAGTATCAATCAGGCTTCCCCAGCCCTGTTTTGGAGCTGCACAACCTTGAAATATACTGGTGGTCACTTGCTCTGGTGTTGGTTCCATCTATTTTCCACCGGTCTGGGACCTAGAGAGCAGGAGAAATCGCATCTGGTCCATAACTGAATATCAAACATAGGCTAAGATGGCACCTCCATTGGCTGTAAAGGATAGGAGGGTTCAATTCTGCTTTAGGCCCCTTTCAGTATACTGATGCGTTTCGAAAGCTATGCCTTCTTCCTCAGAGCACAGCCTTCGAAACGCGTCACATATAATGAGTGTCTACCCCCATGATGGGATTCGCGCTGGCTTCTTATCTTTGAAGTCTCTTTGAGGACTACATGCCTGATTTTAATTGCTGTTTGTGAGTACCTATCTTCTATTAATAAATTCTGTTACTGAGGTAATGCGCAAGGTTGGTGCGCTTCTTGTTTTTTGTTTCACTTTGTGATATTCAGTTATCTCAGTAATAGGTGATCAGTTATGACACCAGTTATTTGATGGCTTTACTGCTGTGTTGACAAGCAACTGTGAAAGTTCACACTCACCTGATGTCTTGAATTTAACAGTTTTGGGAAACCAATATATTCGTGGGATTAGTAAGCTTTAAGTATGTAGAGGGACTACGGATGAGCTCCATCAGGACCGCACCTGAGATTCCAGACCCCAACATAGGAAGCAATCTTGTGACCTGACTACTAGTAGTCACCCATACCGAGGATTTATGTCTGAGAGAATACGATCGATCTGTGATGGTTTCACCTCTGTCCACCAAGTATCTGCTTCTCTGGGTTCCAGAGGACACGATTGGAGTATATGGATTCAAGAAGCTTGACACAACCACCAGAATTCTGACAACTGCCCAAATGCTGCAGCCATTGGAAAAGGTGATGCGTCATTCTCCGTCCACAATGTAGAACAGCAAATCTATCCCACAAAGGGCAGCCATTTCTTAGAACAAGAAATAGATACAAACCACCAAATGCCCATAGTACAATACATAACAGTGGCCAGGCCGCTATCTGCAATACCCAACCATGTATAAAAGACATTCTAGAATCCAAAATAGCCATAGTCAGCCCCACCAGCCCCCGAAGTGTGATAAAGTTATTACAGCAGAAGGAAAGCGAGGCACAGATTGCATCCACACGGTTCTAGAGAAAGAGTCGAGCTAAAAAAGGGAAAAATATTCCAGAAATGTTTTTCTGTACGAAAAAAAAAAAAAAAAAAGAAGAAGATGATAATAAAAGGGCACTTATCTGTAGACTGCATGAAGAAGGCCAAAACAAAACAAAAAACACACACAATATTAAAGAGGACCTTCCACCTCTTCTACAATAATCTTCTCCCCCTCAACAGTAAACTCAATGATTACCCCCCTGGATCACCAGAATTGCACCTGAACCCGACGTTGAAGTGTAAACCAAAATGTCCCCCCCCCCAACAGCGTTGAGTGTGCATACACCGGTTCAGTGGCAAGGGTCAGGCCAAAAGATGAAAGAAAACATGTACTCAGATTCACCTGACAGCAATAGAAGGTAAGTATGTACTATAAGCTGTGGGATCCCCTTGGAAGCTGGAAATCTGTGTAGTACGAAATGCTACTCCAATGATGTCTACTAGCTTTCGCATCCTGTGGAGAGTGGCTTCCCTGCTCCTTTCTGTCTGGGTGACAACTCAAAATATAGAATTTTCCATTATTTGGTGTCAAAGCCATTTATAACTCTGCCCCAAATTACATCAACGATCTTGTCTCTAAATATCACCCAACCCGTACTCTCCGCTCCTCGCAAGACCTCCTGCTCTCTAGCATCCTTGTCTCCTCCTCCATGCTCGTCTCCAGGACTTTTCCAGAGCTTCCCCTATCCTGTGGAACTCTCTACCCCAATTTATCAGACTATTGCCTACTCTGCTCACTTTTAGACGATCTCTGGAAAACCTATCTCATCAAGGAAGCCTATCCTGCCTTCAGCTAATACTGGAATCTTCTATTCCTCCTACCAGTCCATCCCCCACAGTTACTACCTTTTGTACCACTAGCCCCTCCCTCCTATATTGTAAGCGCCAAGGATCAGGGCCCTCCTTTCCCACTTGTATTGAACTGTATTGTTGCTGTATTGTCTCCCTTTATAATGTACAGCGCTGAGCAAACTGTTGGCGCGATATAAATCCTGTATAACAATAATAATAATATTTTCTTTGCCAATGATAAGTCACCATAGTAAACAAAGAGGGTGAACTGCCCCATTGGGGATACAGTAAGCACTATAACCCAACAGAGGTTCTAACCCTCCCCTACTGTATCCAAAAGAGGAAAAAATGGCTTTAGATATACCGTACTTTAAGCTGAGACTAAGAGAAGTGTACCCCAACCAGCCATACAGTATAAGACGGGATTTGACAATTCCCAGGAGCCAGGCCACCATGTCGACCCACACTGCTCTGTTGTCCCCACCCCACTTCCTCCGCTAGCACCTCTCCCTCGCCCCACAGAGTGGAACCCAGCACTCCGGGACCCCCGGAGTCTCCCCATCCCTCCCTGTGCACAGAGTCCAGGCGGAACACAGAGCTGCAACACTCGACAGCTTTTACTGCTAACCTTATCCCTGACACCTCCAATGTTCTACTGCTGACCCCATCCTTGACACCTCCAAATGTTCTACTGTTGACCCCACCCTTCACACCTCCAATTTTATATTGCTCACCCCATCCCGACACCTGCAATGTTCTCCTGCTTATCCCATTCTTGACACGTCCAATGTTCTACTACTAACCCCATCTTTAACACCTCCAAATGTTCTACTGCTGACCCTATCCTTGACACCTCCAAATGTTCTACTGTTGACCCCATCCTTCACACCTCCAATTTTATATTGCTCACCCCATCCCCAACACCTCCAATGTTCTACTACTGACCCCATCTTTGACACCTCCAAATGTTCTACTGCTGACCCCATCCTTAACACCTTCAATTTTATACTGCTCACCCCATCCCCAACACCTCCAATGTTCTACTACTGACCCCATCTTTGACACCTCCAAATGTTCTACTGCTGACCCCATCCTTCACACCTCCAATTTTATATTGCTCACCCCATCCCCAACACCTCCAATGTTCTACTACTGACCCCATCTTTGACACCTCCAAATGTTCTACTGCTGACCCCATCCTTAACACCTTCAATTTTATACTGCTCACCCCATCCCCGACACCTCCAATTTTATACTGCTCACCCTATCCTTGACACCTCCAAATGTTCTACTACTGACCCCATCCTTGACACCTCCAAATGTTCTACTGCTGACCCCATCCTTAACACATCCAATAATATGCTGCTCACCCCATCCCCAACACTTCCAATTTCATACTGCTGAGCCAATTATTTTTAAAATTCCACCTTCTACATTTGTTGTCCTGCAGCCATGCCCGAATTTGGTGTCCCCAGGGTTATAATTTTTAGTCATTTTCCAAGTGTCAAACAAATATGTTGAAGCCTTAACCACAGGAATAAAAAATACACCACAATCCCATTCACTAGAAGCCACCCTTGGAAGAATGCAACTGCCACTAATTCAGTAGATTGGCAAATCTATATCCACAACATTCTCCATGGTGCTCGGGCCATAAGACAGATGGCAACACATCGATTCCAAACAGTAGCCTAGAAAAGCTCCCGACTGTTTGCATTTTCAGGGCAGTGGGAGAAAGCGTGTGGTTGGCACGTGAAACGGCTCTAGGCTAAAGTAGATTTTTAAAATGTGTATGGATGCTGAAACAGATCAAGTGATAGTGGCGAGTGTGAGATCTTTATCATCTTTGGGTTTTGTAATACTGGAGAGCAGTCAGTTAACGTTTATGCTCCTTTAGGCAACAACCCCAGGCAAGGAGTAAAACTGCTACAGCTATTTAGAAAGCACTGCAATGTACTAAAAAGTTTTTTCAATCAAAAAAAACACCTCCAAAATATAATACTAGAACCCCACAACACAAACAGCACCTTCCCCTGAAGGTGTAACAAATTATATATGTGAAAGTGTTTAACAAAATAAATTTAAACAAAAACTATAAAGTCCATCAATTAGTCCATCAACTATTACCCCTAATTACCCTAAAATATCATAGTGAATAATAGTTCAAACTGTTCAAAATTCTTCCAACGATCTCCCAGATGTTTATACCTCAAAAAAAGAAAAATATCACAGTGCATTATCCTTCATACAACATCAATTCAATTCATACGTTTTTTTTTCACGTTTTTTCATTTTTTTCACATTTATTCACTGTACGAAGTGCGGGGGATGAATTGAATTGATGTTGTATGAAGGATAATGCACTATGTGATATTTTTCTTTTTTTGAGGTATAAACATCTGGGAGATCGTTGGAAGAATTTTGAACAGTTTGAACTATTTTTCACTATGATATTTTAGGGTAATTAGGGGTAATAGTTGATGGACTAATTGATGGACTTTATAGTTGTTGTTTAAATTTATTTTGTTAAACACTTTCACATATATAAAATGTACTAAAAAGGCATAAGGAGTTTGATATCGTTCCTCCATGATCTTTTTGAGCGTGGGCTGCATGGTAGGACAGCGTCTTTTTAGTAGTCAGTCATTCTGTGCAGTGCCGCTCTCCTCCCTCAAAACAGATCCAGCAGACTGGTGCAAAGATGGACCTAAAGATTATTATACTCCTATAAAATATTTATGAAGGATCTTGAAGGGTTGCATTGGAACAAGGCTGTCTTGGGGTGTGCAAGCATTCACATCCCTTCAGTTTCGAGATAGGAGGAGCTTGGAACTTGGGGGGTGCTGGCCCCAACAGCGGAGGGGGCTCACTGGCCCAAATATTGAAGGAGACCCACCGGCCTGAATGTTGCAAAGTACCCCGTGACTCACATATTGAAAGGGACTTGCTGACTGGCATGTTGGAAGGGACTCACAGACTTGCATATTGGGAAAAGGCGAAAACCCTTGACGTAGGAACAAATACTTATCCAATGCAGCACCCCTTCCTAAAAAGCTGTATAGAAATTTAAAAAAAAACCTGGGGGGGGGGGGGGGGATGAACTCACCTTTCTCAGATTTTCCATAAAAGAGGGGTTAACACCTTCCAATAAGACCCCTGGGAGTGCTGAGTAGCACAAATCTCATGAGAAGATGCTGAATACTGGGTCATCTTATCGGGAAAATTTAGGTTACTCAAAATTCTCCAAATCTGTTAGGAAGGATGACGGCACCACCTTCCCCTAGGTTCCATGGGAAGAAGCAAGGTAAGTACTGTATATTATCTAGCGAAGGATGACGGCACCACCTTCCCCTAGGTTCCATGGGAAGAAGCAAGGTAAGTACTGTATATTATCTAGCTCCCTCCAGTGCGTTTCTTTTTTTTTTTTTTTTTTAACTTTCAACGAGTTTGGGCACCTTGAACAAGTGAACTTTGCCAATAAAAAGGTGCAAATTGCAGTTTGAAGCCTCATTCCAGCCCAATTATGCACTGCAACATCCCATGACTGCGGCTTCAGGTAAAATTAAAAATACGGTAGCATTTAGAATGGAAAAAACAAAACAAAAAAACACTGATCTGTTGAAGGGGTGTGGGAAGAAGAAGGCATGGGCAGGGAATATTCTGGAGATGGGCTTTAAAGGCCCGTTTACACCAAAATCCTCATGTTCAGTGTGCAGTTCTGCATGCATGTTAACAAATGTGCTGCAGCGCATTATAAATGCATGCATGTAGTGCATATTGTAGACGTGTACATGCAAAAAAAAAAAAATTTAAATTAAAAAAAAAAAAAAAAGGAAGAGTGCAGCATACTGTATTTTTATTAATATTTTGTTCTAGGATAGCAGCCCAATGGTTGAAGGTGCATCCTTCGGGACGGCCATCCTGACCCTAGGTCAAAGTCAGCAATGTGCCTCCCATTATTCTCTCTACAGGGGCCCCTTAACTGCGGGCAATCCTGAGTGTTCTCACCATAGAAGAACTACACGTCCCAGCATGCCCTGCCTGTCAAGGATTTTCATATTTCTAGATTTAGCATGAAAAAAAAAAAATTATTAACATCTCATGAAAGCACCTCAACAGTGTCCACTAGGCTCACTGAAATACATTTTCTCTTTTTCCTCCTGCACATGCATTCATACTGTATCTGGTATAAAGGAGTCCTAAAGGTGTCACTGATGACTTATGTTAAAAGTCCAATCCATGATCCGTGCATACAAGCCATGAAGGGACACCTCACCACCACACGTTTGTTCTAGGACAGCAGCCCAATGGCTGACCTAGGGTCAGGATGGCCATCCCGAAGTCAGCAATGTGCCTCCCACTATTCTCTCTACAGGTGCCCTTTAACTGCGGGCAATCCTGAGTGTTCTCACCATAGAAGAACTACACGTCCCAGCATGCCCTGCCTGTCAAGGATTTTCGTATTTCTAGATTTAGCATAAACAAAAACATTTTTTATCAACATCACATGAAAGCACCTCAACAGTGCCCACTAGGCTCACAGAAATACATTTTCTCTTTTTTCTCCTGCAAATGCATTCGTACTGCATCTGGTATGAGTCCTAAAGGTGTCGCTGATGACAAGAAATAAATGTTTTGGTTTATGCGAAATCTAGAAATACAAAAATCCTTGACGGGCAAGGCATGCTGGGACGTGTAGTTCTTCTATGATGAGAACACTCAGGATTGTCCACAGTTAAAGGGCACCTGTAGAGAGAAAAATGGGAGCCACATTGCTGATTTTGAAGGTGCATCCCTTGGGACGGCCATCCTGACCCTAAGTCAAAGTCAGCAGTGTGGCTCCTATTAAGGTGTTGAGGTGCCTTCCCATGAAAGCACCTCAACAGTGTCCACTAGGCTCACTGAAATACATTTTCTCTTTTTTTCTCCTGCACATGCATTCGTACTGCATCTGGTATAAAGGAGTCCTAAAGGTGTCACTGATGACTTATTTTAAAAGTCCAATCCATGATCCATACATGCAAGCCATGAAGGGACACCATCATCGCATGTTTGTTCTAGGATAGCAGCCCCATGGTTGACCTACGGTCAGGATGGCCGTCCCAAAGTCAGCAATGTGGCTCCCACTATTCTCTCTACAGGTGCCCTTTAACTGCGGCCAATCCTGAGTGTTCTTACCCTAGAAGAACTACATGTCCCAGCATGCCCTGCCTGTCAAGGATTTTCGTATTTCTAGATTTAGCATAAAAAAAAAAAATTATTAACATCACATGAAAGCACCTCAACAGTGTCCACTAGGCTCACAGAAATACATTTTCTCTTGCACATGCATTCATACTGCATCTGGTATAAAGGAGTCCTAAAGATGCCGCTGATGACAAAATAACATTTTTGTTTAAGCGAAATCTAGAAATACAAAAATCCTTGACAGGCAGGGCATGCTGGGACGTGTAGTTCTTCTATGTGGAGAACACTCAGGATTGTCCATAGTTAAAGGGCACCTGTAGAGAGAAAAATGGGAGCCACATTGCTGATTTTGAAGGTGCATCCTTCGGGACAGCCATCCTGACCCTAGGTCAAAGTCAGCAATGTGCCTCCCATTATTCTCTCTACAGGTGCCCTTTAACTGCGGGCAATCCTGAGTGTCCCTACCATAGAAGAACTACACATCCCAGCATGCCCTGCCTGTTGCGGATTTTCGTATTTCTAGATTTAGCATAAACAAAAAACAATTTTATCAACATCACATGAAAGCACCTCAACAGTGCCCACTAGGCTCACTGAAATACATTTTCTCTTTTTTCTCCTGCACATGCATTCGTAGCACAAACAAAAAAAAAACAAAAACCAAACAAAAATGAAAAGCCTTTCATCATAAAAGATGTGTTCTCGGATGGCATGAATAAATTCTTTCCTACATTTTCTCTTCCCTTTAAATGTAAAGCCTGTCAATAACGGAATCAATAGTCATTAGACACGCGGCGATCCCCTAAACGGTTAATACAGATGAAAGCGTGCGGTAAATACGTCTCCCGTGCAGACCGTCACAATGAGACTTCCCAAGGAAACGAACCGATTGGTGACCACGGACAGAGCAGCCTGCAGATTCCGTTTGCTGATGTGCGAAGAAGAACAATAAAAGTGATGGGAAGGGGGACCGGCTGAATCGCAGGTGGAGTCGCGGGGAACCTCTCCTCTTTATTTCTAAAATTTGCGATTTGTAAAGCATCGACGATATGCAAAAATACAGCAGAAAAAAAAAAAAATACTGAAAAGGCAAAATGTACCCCAGCAAGACCTTACCCAATTCAATCCCAGAAGACAGCAAATCGGTGAATGGACGTTGGCTGTGAGCAGCGGGGGGCCGACTTAGCGGTGTGACCTTGACATGAGTGCGCTTGGCGTCTTGCAGGATGGGAGGCCAGCAGGAGAAAACTCCGAGGGGTCCTGCTGGCTGGCCCAATGTGCTTGTGATGTGCTGCGTTCTGATCGATACAGGAGAGCCCTGTTTGTGTTGAAGCTGCAGCTGACACGCTGCCTTCCCATTGGCCCAGGGAGCCTAGGGTGGGAGGGTTCCAGGGACAGACGGGGAAGGCTGCGCGTCCCTCCCACCTCTGCTGCACAGGCACCCCATGTGAAAAACACTCCACAATGACGATGAATGGGAACGGCGAAGACACACAATTAACAGAGAGCTGGAGTGTAAAGCCGAGAGCCTGCAGCACATTCTTCATAGAGGAGAGACATGAAATCTGGATCCAATGTGACAAACCCCCAGATGACCTTCCCATACACACAAAGATTTATACCCATCACAGGTACCGACCAATCCGAGGCGGGGGTCCCATTCACACCGGCCAATAGGAGAGACATGAAATCTGGATCCAATGTGACAAACCCCCAGATGACCTTCCCATACACACAAAGATTTATACCCATCACAGGTATCGACCAATCCGAGGCGGGGGTCCCATTCACACCGGCCAATAGGTGGGCCAGGTCACCCGCTGATTTTTTTTATGGGTGCGATCTCCCTGCCGGAATTCCTGACTCTGCGCCCCTGTCCACATGGGACTTTTCGGGGTTCTCTCCCACCCTTGTGTGTTCCAGTTACATTTTCTATAACAAATATAAATGTCCAACAGGCCTGGAAGGAGACCCTCACAAAAGGTCACAGCAGGTGTGCAAACCCGGGAACGCAGCACAGGGATGGTGGAAACCCCTCAGTGGGCACAGCAGGTGTACAGACCTGGGAACGCAGCACAGGGATGGTGGGACCTTCCCATACACACACAGATTTATACCCATCACAGGTACCGACCAATCCGAGGCGGGGGTCCCATTCACACCGGCCAATAGGAGATCTTCATAGAGGAGAGACAGGAAACCTGGATCCAATGTGACAAACCACCAGATGACCTTCCCATACACACACAGATTTATACCCATCACAGGTACCGACCAACCCGAGGCGGGGGTCCCATTCACACCAGCCTATAGGTGGGCCAGGTCCCCCGCTGATTTCCTACAGGTCTATGGGTGCAATCTCCCTGCCGCAATTCCTGACTCTGCGCCTGTCCACATGGGAATGTTCGGGGTTCTCTCCCACCCTTGTGTGTTCCGGTTACATTTTCTATAACAAATATAAATGTCCAACAGGCATGGAAGGAGACCCTCACAAAGGTCACAGGTGTGCAAACCCGGGAACTCAGCACAGGGATGGTGGGAACCCCTCATAATGGGTACAGTGGGGGTACAGACACAGGTACTCAGCACAGGGATGGTGGGAACCCCTTATAATGGGCGCAGCAGGTGTACAGACCCGGGAACTCAGCACAGGGATGGTGGTAACCCCTCATAAGGGGCACAGCAGGTGTACAGACCTGGGAACTCAGCACAGGGATGCTGGGAACCCCTCATAATGGGCATAGCGAGTGTACAGACCTGGGAACTCAGCACAGGAATGGTGGGACCCCCTCATAATGGGCACAGCAGGTGTGCAAATCCAGGAACGCATCACAGGGATGGTGGGAACTCCTCACAATGGGCACAGCGGGTGTACAGACCCGGGAACTCAGCACAGGGATGGTGTTGATGGTGGTGATGGTGGGAAATAACGGGCACAGTATAAAGCTCAGATGTGAATATGAATGAGCCATGACATGCCTCTGTATGCTGTAGCTTTCCCCGATCTTGTTCATTTAGAGGGGGTCCACAAACGTTTGGTCATCCAGTTATAAAAGAATGAATTGCATCCACACTACAGAACATCCCCCAATAGAGGATCAAAGACACAGCAATCATTTCTGTACAAACACTTACTATTTGTGGGATCCCCATGTTCCAGCATCCAGTACCGGAGCACCAATCACAAAAAAGAAAGAAAATCAGCGCGACTCTACAGGAAATCACAGAAGGGAAGCAGTGGAGGCCGCTGACCTCCTGCTCACTGTCCTCCTCCTCGCTGTCCTCTTCGCTGTCCTCCTCGCGGTCCTCCTCAATGTCCTCCTCAATGTCCTCCTCAATGTCCTCCTCAATGTCCTCCTCCTCCCTGCTGTCCTCCTCCTCCTCCGGGAAGATGTAGTCGTCTCTTCCCATCACAATTACAAGTTACTATCCTTTTATGATTCATACCTGTTACATGTTTGTCATTCACAAATCAAGTGGTGGCCAGCTAGTGGACACGTGTTCACACGGTGAGTAGTCAACCTCACACTCCAGTAACATGAAGGTAGAGGCCATAAAGTGTCATTTAATCCTGTTACACAACTATTCAAAAACCATTCCATGTATTTTACATACAATTAGCAGAAGTACCTAAATTGGGCTGAATATCAGCACCCTGAAATCCCCTGCACAGCAGAACTCAGACTGGGGTGAAAGAGGGTCAGCCATCTACTCGGGACTGTTCATTTGCATATCAATCGAACGCTGAACATGGTTACAGATGAAGGGGATTATCTTCTCCAACCCAGAACCCACTCCTGCCTGCGGACTGCACAGTGGACTGCTTTACTAGAACCTTTTCTGCAGAGAGGTCCAGGATCTGGCTGTACTGTTTGTCAGAGGTGCCTGCGTCACATGAATGGCTGAAGAGAACAACAAATCCTATGGTAGGAATGACATAATACACCCACATTTATATATATATATATATCTTAGTGGTTAGCACGTCTGCCTTACAGTAAATGGGTCATGGGTTCAATTCCTGACCATGGCACCTCCTGCATGGAGTTTGCATGTTCTCCCTGTGCTTGCGTGGGTTTCCCCCAGGTACTCCGGTTTCCTCCCACACTCCAAAGAAATGCTGGTAGGTGACTTGGCTCCTGTCTAAATTGTCCCTAGTATGTGTATGTATGAATGTGAGTTAGGGACCTTAGATTGTACACCCCTTGAGGGTTAGGGACTGATGTGAATGTACAATATATATGTAAAGAGCTGTGTAAATTGACGGCGATATAGAAGTACCTGAAATAAATAAAATATATATATGTATATATACACACACACACATACATATCTGACCTCCGGAACGGATTAATTGGTTTTCAATGCATTCCTATGGGAAACCGCGTTTTGGTTTACAAATTTTTTGCAATACGAAACGTCCCGGAGAACAAATTAAATTTGGAAAGTGAGGTACGCCTGTAATGCGTTTGCATAAGTGTGCACACCCTCTTATAACTGGGGATGTAGCTGTGTTCATAGTTAAGCAATCCCATTCATAATCCTGTTAAATAGGAGTCAGTACACACCTGCCATCATTTAAAGTGCCTCTGATTAACCCCAGATAAAGTTCAGCTGTTCTATTAGGTCTTTCCTGACATTTTCTTAGTCGCATCCTACAGCAAAAGCCATGGTCCGCAGAGAGCTTCCAAAGCATCAGAGGGATCTCATTGTTAAAAGGGGGTAAGTCAGGAGAAGGGTACAAAAGAATTTCCAAGGCATTAGATATACCATGGAACACAGTGAAGACAGTCATCATCAAGTGGAGAAAATATGGCGCAACAGTGACATCACCAAGGACTGGACATCCCTCCAAAATGGATGAAAAGACGAGAAGAAAACTGGTCTGGGAGGCAGCTGAGAGGCCTACAGCAACATGAAAGGAGCTGCAGGAATATCTGGCAAGTACTGGCTGTGTGGTCCATGTGACAACAATCTCCCGTATTCTTCATATGTCTGGGCTATGGGGTAGAGTGGCTGGACGGAAGCCTTTTATTATGAAGAAAAACATCCAAACCCGGCTACATTTTTGCAAAAACACATCTGAAGTCTCCCAAAAGCATGTGGGAAAATGTGTTCTGGTCTGATGAAACCAAGGTTGAACGTTTTGGCCATAATTCCAAAAGACATGTTTGGTGCAAAAACAACACTGCACATCACCAAACGAACACCATACCCACTGTGAAGCATGGTGGTGGCAGCATCATGCTTTGGGGCTGTTTTTCGTCAGCTGGAACTGGGGCCTTAGTCAAGGTAGAGGGAATTAGGAACAGTTCCAAATACCAATCAATATTGGCATAAAACCCTCCGGCTTCTGCTAGAAAGCTGAACATGAAGAGGAACTTCATCTTTCAGCATGACAACGACCCAAAGCATCCATCCAAATCAACAAAGGAATGGCTTCACCAGAAGATGATGAAAGTTTTGGAATGGCCCAGCCAGAGCCCAGACCTGAATCCGATAGAAAATCTGTGGGGTGATCTGAAGAGGGCTGTGCACAGGAGATGCCCTCACAATCTGACAGATTTGGAGTGTTTTTGCAAGGAAGAGCGGACAAATATTGCCAAGTCAGGATGTGCCATGCTGATAGACTCCTCCCCAAAAAGACTGAGTGCTGGAATCACATCAAAAGGGGTTTCAACAAAGGATTAGTGTAAGGTGTGAACACCTATGCAAGCATTTTATTTCATTTTTTATTTTTACTTCCCTCCACCTAAAAGATTTCAGTTTGTTGTTCAGTGGAGTTGTACAGTTTATAGGTTACATTAAAGGTGGAAAAAGTTTTGATAGGATTTATCTTTGTCTCATTTTTTTACATCACAGAAACCTGATATTTTAAGAAGGGTGTGTAGACTTTTTATATCCACTGTACACACACACACACACACACACACACACACAGGTTGGACAAAAAAATAAATTGAAACCACTCCATGATTTGCAGGTGTGAACATGATGACTTTCATATTGAAAAGCAGAAGTGATTTAACACTCTTTTGCTTCTGCTGTGTGATGAGACACCTAGCTAACAGGTGGGAAGCCTCACTTCCCTCATCCGCTGCGTGCGCTGCTAGTAATACGGAGTGATGTCAGAGCTTACTGAGCCTCAAAGTGGGCAAATTGTTGCTTAGCTGGTGCCTCTGTGACTGAAGTTGCCAATTTATTTGCCATGTCGCGAGGTACAGCATCAAAGGGAAACCGTCATCTGATAAGCGTAATCGTGGTCCACATGGTCAACTGACCTAAAGACCCAAAAAGGACACTGCGCAGGACCCAGAATAAGAAAACAACTGCTGCACAAGTGACTGCAGAGCTCACTCTGTCCTGCGAAAACTGAGATTGAGCTCTGCAATCACTTTTGCAGCAGTTTTCTTATCTTTCAACAAGGCCACGCCGCAACACGACTCCACTCCAGCAAGACTGTCCAGCAACACGACTCCCCTCCAGCAAGACTGTCCAGCAACATGACTCCCCTCCAGCAAGACTGTCGGGCAACACCACTCCCCTCCATCAAGGTCGTCCTGCGACACGACTCCCCTCCACCAAGGCCGCCCCACAACACGACTCCCCTCCACCAAGGTCGTCCCGAAACACGACTCCCCTCCACCAAGGCCGTCCCGTGACACGACTCCCCTCCACCAAGGCCGTCCCGTGACACGACTCCCCTCCACCAAGGCTGCCCCACAACACGACTCCCCTCCAGCAAGACTGTCCGGCAACACCACTTCCCTCCACCAAGGTCGTCCCTCGACACGACTCCCCTCCACCAAGGC
Source organism: Staurois parvus (assembly GCF_062004578.1). Taxonomy (NCBI): domain Eukaryota; kingdom Metazoa; phylum Chordata; class Amphibia; order Anura; family Ranidae; genus Staurois; species Staurois parvus. The sequence continues at coordinate 738,595 of NW_028318281.1, forward strand.
CGTCCCGCGACAGGACTCCCCTCCACCAAGTTCGTCCCGCAACACGACTCCCCTCCACCAAGGCCGCCCCGCAACACGACTCCCCTCCAGCAAGACTGTCCAGCAACACGACTCCCCTGCAGCAAGACTGTCCAGCAACACGACTCCCCTGCAGCAAGACTGTCCAGCAACACGACTCCCCTGCAGCAAGACTGTCCAGCAACACGACTCCCCTCCACAAAATTTGTACCGCGAAACGACTCCCCTCCACCAAGGCCGTCCCGCGACACGACTTCCCTCCACCAAGGCCGTCCCGCGACAGGACTCCCCTCCACCAAGGCCGTCCCGCGACAGGACTCCCCTCCACCAAGGCCGTCCCGTGACAGGACTCCCCTCCACCAAGGCCGTCCCGCGACAGGACTCCCCTCCACCAAGGCCGTCCCGCGACAGGACTCCCCTCCAACAAAGCCGTCCCGCGACAGGACTCCCCTCCAACAAAGCCGTCCCGCGACAGGACTCCCCTCCAACAAGGCCGTCCTGTGACACCACTCCCCTCAACCAAGGCCGTCCCGTGACAAGACTCCCCTCCACCAAGGCCGTCCCGCGACACAATTCCCCTCCACCAAGGCCGTCCCGAGACACGATTCCCCTTCACCAAGGCCGTCCCGCGACATGACTCCCCTCCAACAAGGCCGTCCCGAGACACGATTCCCCTCCACCAAGGCCGTCCCGCGACATGACTCCCCTCCAACAAGGCCATCCTGCGACACGACTCCCCTCCAACAAGGCCGTCCCGTGACACGACTTCCCTCCAACAAGGCCATCCCGCGACACCACTCCCCTCCAACAAGGCCGTCCTGTGACACCACTCCCCTCCAACAAGGCCGTCCCATGACACCACTCCCCTCCAACAAGGCCGTCCCGTGACACCACTCCCCTCCAACAAGGCCGTCCCGTGACACCACTCCCCTCCAACAAGGCCGTCCCGTGACACCACTCCCCTCCACCAAGGCCGTCCCGCGACACGACTCCCTTTCACCTAGGCCGCCCCGTGACACCACTCCCCTCCAACAAAGCCGTCCCGTGACAGGACTCCCCTCCAACAAAGCCGTCCCGCGACAGGACTCCCTTCCAACAAAGCCGTCCCGCGACAGGACTCCCCTCCAACAAGGCCGTCCTGTGACACCACTCCCCTCAACCAAGGCCGTCCCGTGACAAGACTCCCCTCCACCAAGGCCGTCCCGCGACACCACTCCCCTCCACCAAGGCCGTCCCGTGACACCACTCCCCTCCACCAAGGCCGTCCCGCGACACGACTCCCTTTCACCTAGGCCGCCCCGTGACACGACTACCCTCCAACAAGGTTGTCCCGCGACACCACTCCCCTCCAACAAGGCCGTCCCGTGACACGACTGCCCTCCAACAAGGCCACCTCGCGACACGACTGCCCTCTAACAAGGCCGTCCTGCAACATGACTCTGCATCTCCCAGTTTTCTTTCCCCCATTGATCCATCTGAATAGGGTAGGTGAAATAATCACCTTACTATGTGATGCTCCCTCACCAAGCTGAATGAGCAAGACATGGCTCCCCTAGTGGCAACTTCCATTCTGGAGCACTTCCAAACAGTGAGGGAGCAAAAATGAATTTATCCAATCAGCGAGGAAGAGGACTCATGGGAGTAGGCGAGTATTTTTTTGCATTTTTTTTGTGATCTTAAACGGTGATAGGATTCCTAGCATGGCATGGCCCTAGGATTTTATGCTCCATGAGTGCTCAGTGATCTGTGAGTTCCATGCTCAGGCATGGCTAGTGATTACACAGATATGTACCATTCCTGAGTCCAACTGAAAAATACCCAGGCCAACCTCTTCAAGAGAACCAGGTCATAGAGCGCAAACGGTGTCCAAGCACAGTAGAGCGCAATCACATTAGTCAACTGAACTTGGGGGGGGGGGGGGTCAGAGTGCTCAGGCATGGTATGGTTCTGCTTGTAGCACAGCTGGAGTGTTTTCTTGACCGCATTACTTGATTCTGGAGTAATACTGCAGTGCGTATGGAAAATCCTAACAGTAAGTATACATTTCATGCCGGACCTCGCTGACCAGGTTAATCCACAAGGTATTCGTGTCACTGAAGGTGTCTCTACATCAGTGGTACTCAACTTTCCTAATGCCGCGACCCTTTAATACAGTTCCTCATGTTGTGGTGACCCCCAACCATAAAATTATTTACCCAGTAATTATAATTCATGAAGTGTCGTTTTACCTTCAATACTGCTGCTTTAAACACAGTAGCTGCTTTTAACAGAGTAGTTGCTTTCAACACAGCAGCTACTTTCTACACAGTAGCTGCTCTTTATACATCGGAAATGTGTTTTCCGATGGTCTTAGGGGACCCCTGTGAAAGGGTCGTTCAACCCCCAAAGGGGTCGTGACCCACAGGTTGAGAACCACTGCTCTACATTAAAGAAAGCCAGGTATACTAGAAAGTTTTTAGCCGCTCTAAAAGACAATTGTTACGCATGATCTTGCGTGCATAAATTAAACAGCCGGACATTCTAGATCTGTCACTCCCCAGAAAAAAAGATGCATGGAAAGGGGTGATCAAGCCGGTTGGGTGACTTAACGCAAACCTGTAAAAAACACACCTACAACCAAAAACAGGATGAAGGGAAATGTACGCGATAAGCCACATATTACTGTAATGTCCCAGCAAATATCGATCAGGAACATTTATCAATCAAAAAGGTTACACAAGGTAACCAAGAGAGCTATAAATCTAAGGCCTCTGTCTCTATGTGGGTCCAGGTTTTGTTCTATAAAGGTTTACAAACAATAAAGAAAATGTAAAAAAAAAAAAAGTATATATTTGTATACCCGATGTAAATTCATTTAACCACTTGCCCTCCAAAGGATTTATCATTAGCAGAGTAATAGAAACTCCTACCTTAAATCTTTCCCTGAGGATGGGAAACGTCATATGACCGCTGAAGAGAAATGATTAAATATGGTACTCAGATTATATATATATATATATATATATATATATATATATATATATATATATATATATATATCTCTATATCTCTATATCTCTATATCTCTATATATATATATATATATATATATATATATATATCTCTATCTATAACTATATATATCTATATATATATAGATATATATATATATATATATATATATATCTATATAGATAGATATATATATATATATATATATATATATATATATATATAAATATATATAAAACAAGCCTTTGGGGGAAGCCCCTCTGATTAGGTCGCATGGAGCCACAGCAGCCAATTTCTTTAACCACTTGCCCTCCAGAGGATTTACCCCCCTTCCTGACCAGGCCATTTTTTGGCAATACGGTGCTGCGTTACTTTGACAATTGTGCGGTCATGCAACACTGCAACCAAATGAAATTTTTGACCTTTTTTCCCCCCACCAATTGAGCTTTCTTCCGGTGGTATTTGATCGCCTGTGCGGTTTTTATTTTTTGTGCTATAAACAAAAAAAAGACCGATAATTTTGAGAAAGAAAAAACAATATTTTTGACTTTTTGCTATTAAACATGTCCAGTAAAAAAATTTTAATAAAATTTCGTCATAAATTTATGCCAAAATGTATCGTGCTACATGTCTTTGCTAAAGAAAAAATTCCCAATACCTCAGTTGGTTTACGGGAAAGTTATAGCGTTTACAAATGGCGGTAAATATACACTGGAATTTATTTATTTTACTAGTAATGGCAGCAATCAGCGCCTTATTGTTGGTCTGCGGTGGGCATTCTGACACTGAGGGGAACCGACTTGGTGTCAATGACATCCTCAGTGACACCAATACAGTGATCAGTGCTAATAAAAAGCACTGCCACTGTATTAATGGCAGTGGGCAGGAAGGGGTTAATATCTGGAGCGATCAAAAGGTTAACTGTGTTCTCTTTCACACTGGGGGCTGTGTGTGTGTTTCACTGTAAGCACACTGCTTTGTATGGCTGTGCTATGTAGAGCCATACAAAAGCAGTGTGCAGGAGCTGACAGGGGAGAGATCTGTGCTGTTTATATACAGCTTCCCCCCGTCGGAGATACTCAGCGATCACTGGGTGCCGGCGAGAAATCACCGTCCGGCCGGTGATTGACAGCCAAAGCCGCATATGGCGGCGCAGGTAGGGCGTGTGTGCCCCTCCCCCCACTCAGAACTGCAAAATCATTTTAATATTCACTATGTAAGTATGTGGATGCCCCTCCAGCTAGTTGAGTTCAGGTTCTATGGAAGGGTACTGTTAAATCTACAATATACAAACACATATTCGACCAGTATATGTGTATGTATATATACATACATACATACACACACACACATATACACACACACACGTGATTTTGCGCACACGTGACACCCTGTCGCAGTATTTCTGCTATAGGGTGGCGCGAAAGCGGTTAATACAACAGAATATTGCCCTTTAATTAGTATATACCAACTTCAGAGAATCCTTAACCAGAGTTCATGGAGAAATTAGAAGCAAATACGGGTTTGCAGAAATTGCAAAATACCCTCCTGAAAGGCACGTGCCTTCATAAGCTGAAAGGATTAAGGGTGATGAGTAATAAAAAGTAATTATGTTTTGTTTAAAATCGACAGAAAGAGGCACAATAAAGGCTGTAAACATACTAGAACCTCTAAAGTAAAAGCAGTCTTTCCATAGTGTACATCCAGTCTACTACATGGCCAAAAGCCTGGACACCTGACCATCATAACTATACAAAAAACTTGGACAGCTTATTCCAAAACCATGGGCATTAAAATGGAGTTGCCACCCCTCCTTCCATCCCTTTACTGTAAGACTACACCAGCCTTCACTGCTCTAGGAAGGCTTTCCACAAAACTATGGGGTGCCTGTGGGAATCTTTACCGGATTGTGAGGTCAGCTACTGAAGTTGGATTAGAAGACCCAGCTAACGTTCTAATTCATCTCAAAGGTGTTCAGTAGGGGTGAGGTCAGGGCTCTGTGCCGACCACTCAAGTTCCTCCTCACCAAACCCATTAAACCACGTCTTCATGGAGCTGGCTTTGTACACGGGGCAGTCATGCTGGAACAGAAAAGAAGCCTTCTCCAAACTGTTACAGCAAGGTTGGAAGAGCACAAATGTCTAAAGCAGGGGTCTCCAAACTATGGCCAATGGAATACATCCAACCCGCTACAAGATTTTATCAGGTCCGCAACTAAGGTCAGTGGCATGTCCTTAAAGTTCAAGGATTGAGGACCAAGCGGATTAAATTCAAAATCCTAACGCTGACGTACAAAGCTGTCCACCATACTGCCCCGAACTACATAACTGACCTAATATCCAAGAACCGCCCAGCACGCACACTCTGCTTCTCACAAGACCTCCTTCTCTCTAGTTCCCTGGTCTCCTCCTCCCATGCCAACCTCCAGGACTTCTCCAGAGCATCACCCATCCTCTGGAACTCCCTGCCCCAATCCATCAGATTATCACCTACTCTCCTCTCCTTTAGGCGCACCCTGAAAACCCATCTCTTCAGGGAAGCGTACCCCACCCCCTGATAACTTGCCGACCTCCTCCACTCTTCCTACCACTCCATCCCCCACAACTATCTCCTCCTGTGCCACCATCCCCCCCCCCCCTCCTAGATTGTAAGCTCGAAAGAGCAGGGCCCTCGATCCCCTCATGTTTTGCATTGTATTGGTATTGTTCTGTCACATGTTCTGTCCCCCTTTGTAATGTACAGCGCTGAGCGAACCATTGGCGCTTTATAAATACTGTATAATAATAATAATTTGGTTTGGCTTCGCAGTGGACGATGGGATGGCTCTCCAGCACTGCCATCTTGAACAATGGCTGCTGTTGGTTCGTGAGGTGAAAGCTTAGTTGTCGACACAGACTGGGGCCTGCCAACCCGGGGCATCGAACCTACCAGGATTTCAGAGCCACAGCATTACTTTGACCCAGAGGGAGGAATCCATCCATCCAAGCTGTTCATGTGGCACCCAGGGGACCTCTGAGCCTTGCTGTATACCACTCCATCTTAATTGGATGATCCATACCTTGGAGGGATGTCCTGATGCATACCCAGTGTAATCCATCTCAGCAGATGATTATTCACATGCGCATTTTAATGCGCGGTTGGTGAGTGCGCATTTCTGCTATATTCTTTGCCAGTCAAGTATATTACAGCACAGGAAGCCTTTCCTGGTGTTGCATATTTAGATTTACTATATGAACTTTCATACCTTCAGCGATTCATTTTATGCTGCTTCTGGGATTAATCATATGAACCTTCATGCATTTGACTTAATATATTGTTAGCGCTGCACTGTGATCTTATATAAGTTCAACAATGGCTGCCTACTGTCTCCACTTCAGGTGGGAAGTGGGTGAACCTGATGTGAGGGAGACAGATGGACTCTGTTGGGGACTTTTTACAGCCCACGAATTTGGTAAAATCTGTAATGTGGCCCTCGAACTGGAAAGTTTGGAGACCCCTGGTCGAATATGTCTTTGTATATTGTAGATTTAACAGTACCCTTCCGTAGAACCTGAACTCAACTAACTGGAGGGGCATCCACATACTTACATAGTGAATATTAAAAGATCAAATTCATATAAATGATCAACGTGACTTTTTTAAATAAACCTCTACATTTAAAATAAAAATATGTACAAGAGAAAAAGAAAAAAAAGAAGAAGGTCAAAAAAGAAGTTTACCATGAACTCAAAAAAGAGTTCATGGTAAACACTAAAACAATAATTCATAATATAACCTCCTCAGCACAGCTGACAACCTTTGCTGCTGCTACTAGCCAAACTTAAAAAGAGGAACTATTGTTTTCTAGTGTTGGATATAGAATTCAAAAATTCTACCAAACAGCCCACAATCGGCTTTTAAAAAATAAAGTGTCAGCTTGCTATAGTGGCTGTGAGATTGTTTACTAATCATTACTGCCGCCATAGTTTAATTTTTGCCTGGTAATCCTGCCATAAACATACTTCCTGTACATTCGTAGCTACACTTACTTCTACGCTGACCATTGCAGTATATCCCCCTCTCCAATGCTGACCATTGCAGTATATCCCCCTCTCCAATGCTGACCATTGCAGTATATCCCCCTCTCCAATGCTGACCATTGCAGTATATCCCCCTCTCCAATGCTGACCATTGCAGTATATCCCCCTTTCCAATGCTGACCATTGCAGTATATCCCCCTCTCCAATGCAAGGGTTAACTGCACATTTTGTATAGGGGATTGGTGCTGCCCAATGTATTTTATGTAAAAATTGTTATTAGATTGATATACAGTATAATGAACAAATTGTATCCTGTGTGGCTCTAACTGCACATTATTACATCAGTTCCATTCTGACCAGCCAAAAGGCTGCCCTTCCATATACTTATACCGTTTATTTTTAAAGTTGAAGTCCGGGCTGGAGACATGTAACCATTGCAGTGGGTCTCCTTCTGCACTTCAGGGGTTAACTGCTCATTTTGGTTAGGGGGATTGGTATATGCTGGAATAGCTTACTCCAGGCTCCTGCATGCAGAACCGGTCACCCCAAGCAGCTTCTCTTCCTGAGCAGTTGCAGCTTTCTGACATCACTTACAATGCAGGACACAGAGGGCCCTCCCAATCCTGAGAGCATCAGAAGGTAGAGGAGAGCACTGGCTGCAAGGGAAGTGTGGAATAAGGTTTTCTCCAGAATTCCTCCAGGTTATATCTACCAAGAGAAGTGGTTTCCAAATTGTCCAAACTGTGGCACTTTGTTTGCCATTATGCAGGCCTTGGGGCACTAACCCTCCCACTGGTACAAAGCACTATTCCTGCCACTGATACCAATGATGGGACACTATTCCTCCCACTGACACCAATGATGGGGCACTATTCCTGCCACTGATACCAATGATGGGACACTATTCCTCCCACTGATACCAATGATGGGGCACTATTCCTCCCACTGACACCAATGATGGGGCACTATTCCTCCCACTGACACCAATGATGGGGCACTATTCCTCCCACTGACACCAATGATGGGGCACTATTCCTCCCACTGACACCAATGATGGGGCACTATTCCTCCCACTGACAACAACGATGGGGCACTATTCCTCGCACTGACACCAACGATGGGGCACTATTCCTCCCACTGATACCAATGATGGGGCACTATTCCTCCCACTGACACCAATGATGGGGCACTATTCCTCTCACTGACACCAATGATGGGGCACTATTCCTCCCACTGACACCAATGATGGGGCACTATTCCTCCCACTGACACCAATGATGGGGCACTATTCCTCCCACTGATACCAATGATGGGGCACTATTCCTCGCACTGACACCAATGATGGGGCACTATTCTTCCCACTGACACCAATGATGGGGCACTATTCCTCCCACTGACACCAATGATGGGGCACTATTGCTGCCACTGACACCAATGATGGGGCACTATTCCTCCCACTGACACCAATGATGGGGCACTATTCCTCGCACTGACACCAATGATGGGGCATTATTCCTCCCACTGATACCAATGATGGGGCATTATTCCTCCCACTGATACCAATGATGGGGCATTATTCCTCCCACTGATACCAATGATGGGGCACTATTCCTGCCACTGATACCAATGATGGGGAACTATTCCTCCCACTGACACCAATGATGGGGCACTATTCCTTCCATTGATACCACTGATACGACATTATTCCTCCAATTCCAATGATGGGGCACCATTTCTCCAACTAATACCAATGATGGGGGCTATCCTGCACATTTCTACCAATGATGGGGTGCTACTCCTCCAACTAAGATCGATGATGGGGTAGTATCCCTCCCATTGACACAAATGATAGGGCACTAGTGCCCTAACTAATCCCAATAATGGGGCACTAGTGCCCTACCTAATCCCAATGATGAGGCACTAGTGCCCTACCTAATCCCAATGATGGGGCACTAGTGCCCTACCTAATCCCAATGAGGGGCACTTGTGCCCTACCTAATCCCAATGATGGGGCACTAGTGCCCTACCTAATCCCAATGATGGGGCACTAGTGCCATAACTAATCCCAATGATGGGGCACTATTCCTTCCATTAATTGCTCCAACTAATACCAATGATGGGGCACTATTCCTAAAATTGATATCAATGATGGGGCACTATCCCTCCAACTAATATCATTTACCAATGATGAGACACTATTCCTCCAACTAATACCAATGATAGGGCAGTATCCCTCCCAATGATGGGGCACTATTACTCTGACTAATACCGATGACAGGGCATTATTGTTCCAACTACTGCTAATTATGGGGCACTATTCCTCTAACCTGGGGGTCTTCAAACTTGCTAAACAAGGGGCCAGTTTAAGGTTCTTCAGACTGTAGGATGGTCGAACTGGCTATTGGGAGTAGAAAAGGTCCCAACATCAGTGGGAAAAATGGTGCCCCATTCTTGGCGTCATTGGGAGGAATTGTGCCACTTCATTAGATGTCAGTGGAGGGAACTGTGCCCTATTCTTGGTGGTATCAGTGGATGACAGTCTGCCCCAAGGGCTGGATAAAAGCAAGCAAAGGGCTGCATCCGGCCCCCCGGAGTGCAGTTTGGAGATCACTTCTCTAACCAATACCAATGATGGGAGGACTATCCCACCCATTGATATCAATGATGGGGCACTATTCCTCTAATAGTGAAGATGGGGCACGAATGCTCCAACTAAATACCAAATGATGGGGCAGTATCCCACCCAATTATACCAATGATAAGGCAGTTTTGTTCCAACTAATACTAATGATGGGGCACCATTCTTCCCAATGATAACAATGATGGGACACTATTTCTCCTCCTATTGACCACAGGTTCTATGTAATTCTTTTAGTCCCACTGACCACCTAGCCTGAAGAATTGTTTACTCCCACGGGTTACAGTCCAAATCCTCTGAAATATAAAGGGTTGTATAGTGGTACTTTGTTTTTTAATAAGTGTGGAGATCCCTTCCCCAGACAAATGAGCAGGTAACCACTGAAATGTGAAGGGGGCCCTACTGCAAGGGTAACTTTGGCTCCAGCCTGGGGTTCAGCTTTAAAAAAAAAACAAAAAAAAAACACTTTATTATCAAGCCCAATCTTGTGGGTTCAGAAGGAGGAAGTCTCGGATGGGGACTTCCTGTTCATGTTGTCCAGAATTTGTATTTTCTGCAGAGTAATCTTCTCTGGGGGATTTATGCAGTCAGTGGGGCAAAAGATGAACCCCTGCTGATATTTAGCACCCGATCTTCCATGGGGGGTCAGGGCTTGGGAGGAGCATATCCCACTTTAAAAAAAAATAGGTGCAACAGAAGCAAAAAATGTGGCACTGGGCTTTTAAAGCGCTCCTCTTTTTATGCTTCCAAAGAAACAATGTTTCCAGAAAAGAGAAAAAAGTAACACTCCTTGCATTGCTTTGAAGAAGACTAAACATATTATTCATCCTCCATAAATTCCCGGTGCCAAATCTCAGTGGTAGACGCGCTACAAACCAGTGTTTGGCCAAAGTACAAGATTTGCCGGATGAAACGTGTGTCCAGGTCCGGCTCATACAAAAGACTGAGCTAAACACAACATTTTATTTCTGCCCCATTTGCCGTGTCAGAGCTCATTACCTCCAACATTTCCCTGCTGTTTCTCCTGCCAGACATCTCTGTCCAGGTCATGATAATTAGGAGGACTAAAACTATGTTGACTAAGAACTCCACCAAGCAGCAGTTAAAGGATCGGTCATTAATGGCCATTTGTATTGTTGTGAATATCGGCACTAAAGTGTCTGGCTGAGCACTGGTTAGAACTTGTAGGAGTTTACATTCTATCAGTGTATGGCTGAGCACTGGTTAAAACATGTAGGAGGAGTTTTCATTCCATCAGTGTCTGGCTGAGCACTGGTTAAAACTTGTAGCAGGAGTTTTCATTCCATCAGTGTCTGGCTGAGCACTGGTTAAAACTTGTAGGAGGAGTTTTCATTCCATCAGTGTCTGGCTGAGCACCGGTTAAAACTTGTAGGAGTTTTCATTCCATCAGTGTCTGGCTGAGCACTGGTTACAACTTGTAGGAGGAGTTTTCATTCTATCAGTGTTCATACAGTATGTGAACAGTCACCATTGTAATACATGAAATTTTGGATGTTGAGCATTTTGTAGGCTTCAAACCACAAAATGCTCAGGTGTGAATGGGGCGAAAGAAAAAGGTCCAGGTTCTACAAGAGCAGACTTCGGGCTAAATAGGCTCAGCCTGCGGGTTCAAACTTTCACATTTGTGACACTATTAAAGGAGATGCTTTTGCAATGCAAGTGTACAATCCAAACGCACATGCCTGATGAAGGGGTCCTGCGAGAATCCGAAACGTTGCCTTGCCGTAACTATGTGATCGTTTATTGAAACTTTTGGACCCGTATTGGTGATTCACGGTCTGCTGGTGACATTTTCCCTTGCTTTTGCAATGCAGTCTCCTTATTGGCAAAATCCTGTACATATTAAAAAAAAAAACCTTTAATGCCCCTAAATACCTTTTAGTTATGTTTTTGGAGGCAGGTCACTTGACCACCTCTTCTTGGTTCCTGCTGTTCCTCACCAGGACAAGCAGGCAGGCAGTCGCTGCTCGGTGACATCAGTTGCTGGACTGCAGTCCCCAGGGATGTTGGAGCTAGGTCTCTCTGTTGCAGATGGTACGGAGCTATGCCCCAGCATATGGGAGGAGGGGCAGCACAGCCTATGTCAAGCTTTTCCAAGTCTAAAGGCTGACAACACCATAAAGAATTCAGAAGACAATATACAGTGGTTGTCAACGTTAAATAGAAAGTGGGATCTCGCAATATTTCAGAGCCATAAGGAAGCCTTCATCAGGCATGAGTGAAGGGATGCTACATGGCTCTGAGGTGCAATAGGATTCATTCTTCCAATAAACTCTTGAACTGTGCAACAAGATCCAAAGTGTGCTAAGGACACGGGTGTCTTATGCTACATGTGACCCTAACCCACATGGTCTATTCTGGTAAGTTGTGCGATGGGAGTATATGGATTGGGTCTACTGTTCATTGATGGTAAGAAGCTAAAACCATGTGTTTAAAGCTAAAAGCAGAAAAAAGAGAAAAAAGCAAAACAAGCTATTTTTTGTTGGAAAACTGCAAACGTTCGTATCTTTTATGCTGATCTTACATCACGTCATGTGCAACAAAGATATAACTATGCATTTTGTCTCTAGGACTGTTGGAAAGCTGAAACACATGCTGGATTCTCAAATCTCTTGGGTACACCAATGGCGAAACCTCCCTGCCGGAATTTCAAGCCAATTGATTCTCCATTATGTGCAATAAATAAATCATTGAGCAGTCCAACAGAGAGAGTGACATCTTTGTTAGGGACTTGTGAGAGGGGCAGTGACACATCTGCTGGGAAACCCACCAGCTGGTGTTTCAATCCAGCACTGGCCACCAACATGTACGGATTTTGATGGTGAAGTAGCATTTTAAGTGCACCTATAGTCAAACATTAATACAGCGCCATCCAAACCCAACTGTCAGGACAGGAGCTGAGGAACGGACAGGCAGGCCTAATAACAATGTAACGCACTGGCTGACGACAACCACCGCCCACAGACCGAAGTCCCTCAGAGCGCGGAGTCTTAAGTCCCAGGCTGCCCTTCACCAGGGCCCCTGATGGTGGGGATGGACTTGACGCAGCAAGGAACCAGGTCCCGGCCCCCAAGACACCTCAGTTGCGGTAATGGCCACCGCCAAAGGCGTGTAGCTGGTGGAAAAGACAATAGAGTAGTCAGGCAGGCCGGATCGCCCACAACGGGACAAAACGGTACAGGACAGCAGACGACAATCACAGGTCACGAGCCGGGTTCAGCAACAGAGGGTCAGATCAAAGGAGAACACAAAGAATAATCGAGTCACAAGCCGAGTCAGATTCCAGGAGAGTCACGAGAGTCAGAACAGAGTTATAGCAACACAAGTGCAAAGAGCATGTGCGGACCACAGGCTTATATGTCATCAGCCACACCCCTCTGGGGGATGGACCTCAGAGACCTGAAGGCATAAAAGATTCCCACCATGCTCAGCAGAAATCCAAGATGGATGCCAGCACATGGAGTAACATAACCTCTGGGAAAAGGTAGGACCTTGACACCAACAATCTTCTCTCACCAATTCAATGCCATTTTTTGGCCTAGCAGAATCCAGACCTGTAAGAAATCCAAGGAAAGGATTGTCATAAGGACTGCCTTATACTGAGCCAGAACTTGGCTATGGGATTAGGCCAAGATGGTGAGCAGCAACCAGGGGCAAAGACAACCTGTATACACCCAGACAGGAACATAAAGAATACTGCTTAGGGGTTTACATTATTGTGTTTTCGCTAAACCAGCGTCTCAGTCCAAGATGTAGACGGGTGACCCTGGACGATGCCTGGACAAAGATGATGCTAGGGAAGATGTAGACCATAAGTAAGGTAATCTCATTGTAGGGTAATAAATATTCATAATACAGTGGGGCAAAAAAGTATTTAGTCAGCCACCAATTGTGCAAGTTCTCCCACTTAAAAAGATGAGAGAGGCCTGTAATTGGCATCATAGGTAGACCTCAACTATGAGAGACAAAATGAGAAAAAAAATCCAGACAATCACATTGGCTGATTTGGAATGAATTTATTTGCAAATTATGGTGGAAAATAAGTATTTGGTCACCTACAAACAAGAAAGATTTCTGGCTCTCACAGACCTGTACCTTCTTCTTTAAGAGGCTCCTCTGTCCTGCACTCATTACCTGTATCAATGGCACCTGTTTGAACTTGTTATCAGTAAAAAAGACACCTGTCCACATCCTCAAACAGTCACACTCCAAACTCCACTATGGTGAAGACCAAAGAGCTGTCGAAGGACACCAGAAACAAAATTGTAGACCTGCACCAGGCTGGAAAGACTGAATCTGCAATAGGCAAGCAGCTTGGTGTGAACAAATCAACTGTGGGAGCAATAATTAGAAAATGGAAGACATACAAGACCACTGATAATCTCCCTCGATCTGGGGCTCCACGCAAGATCTCACCCCGTGGGGTCAAAATGATCACAAGAACGGTGAGCAAAAATCCCAGGACCACACGGGGGGACCTAGTGAATGACCTGCAGAGAGCTGGGACCAACATAACAGAGGCTACCATCGGTAACACACTACGCTGCCAGGGACTCAGATCCTGCAGTGCCAGACGTGTCCCCCTGCTTAAGCCAGTACATGTCCGGGCCCCTATGAAGTTTGCTAGAGAGCATTTGGATGATCCAGAAGAGGATTGGGAGAATGTCATATGGTCAGATGAAATCAAAATGAACTGTTTGGTAGAAACACAACTTGTCGTGTTTGGAGGAGAGAGAATGCTGAGTTGCATCCAAAGAAAACCATACCTACTGTGAAGCATGGGGGTGGCAACATCATGCTTTGGGGCTGTTTCTCCACAAAGGGACCAGGGCGACTGATCCATGGACAGCATGAATGGGGCCATGTATCGTGAGATTTTGAGTGCAAACCTCCTTCCATCAGCAAGGGCATTGAAGATGAAACGTGGCTGGGTCTTCCAACATGACAATGATCCCAAACATACCGCCCGAGCAATGAAGGAGTGGCTACGTAAGAAGCATTTCAAGGTCCTGGAGTGGCCTAGCCAGTCTCCAGATCTCAACCCCATAGAAAACCTTTGGAGGGAGTTGAAAGTCCGTGTTGCCCAGCGACAGCCCCAAAACATCACTGCTCTACAGGAGATCTGCATGGAGGATGGGCCAACATACCAGCAACAGTGTGTGCCAACCTTGTGAAGACTTCCAGGAAACGTTTGTTATATATCCTTTGTTGGCAATGACAGAGGTCAAAGTATTGAGATGAATTTTTCATATTGACCAAATACTTATTTTCCACCATAATTTGCAAATAAATTCTTTCCAGATCAGCCAATTGATTGTCTGGATTTGTTTTCTCATTTTGTCTCTCATAGTTGAGGTCTACCTATGATGCCAATTACAGGCCTCTCTCATCTTTGTAAGTGGGAGAACTTGCACAATTGGTGGCTGACTAAATACTTTTTTGCCCCACTGTATTTGTGGTATGAATTGAAATCTTAGGACTCAGGGAAAAATTACCTTGTCTGTGAGTTGAACAGCCCTGCCCAAAGCATACGTTGTAAAAACAGGCCCTTAAGAATAGGTCAAGTTAATGGGAATTTGTTTCAAGGCTGTGGACATCAAGTCATTCTCTCCGAAGTTTAGTGCCTCCTGGTCCCCCTTCACAGACCTCCTGCTCTGGTTTTTCATCAAAGGTTAGAAGGCTACCGAGTACCTGTTGGGAAGGAAAGCTGAGCTGGTGACAGAATGACTTGAATTTCACAGCAGAAGTCTTTCAAGGATGAATTACTCTACAGTGCCTACAGCTACAGAGGTCAGTGAAATCCTGTTTTAAGGCTATTCTGCTGCTTGATGGTAAGTGAATACTTCTTGGTCACAGGTTCACTTTAAGAGGACAGTGGATGCTTCACCAGGGGCACCCAGTGACCAGTGCTCGATCGTTTTAGAATGTTCCTTTCTACTTCCTACCCTCTTAGTAGTCAAATACCAACACCCGGATCCAAAACCAACATGCGTGAAAAGGGGTCTTTGCAAGAATAATCCAAACAATTAATCTGTTGACAAAAACAACTGTGAAGTGAAAAGTTGCGAGGTTGAGAGCACAATGTGGCTATTAGCGGCAATAAAGCCTCCGCTTATGGAGGGACAATAGGCGGCTTTCATGCAGCAATACAGGGCACTACAGGAAAGCCTCGTTCCAGCATTTTTCACATATTTCTCCAGATAAATATTAGTTTGGGGTAAGCCTGATCAGGAAGCAAAGCTTGCTGGGGCTGCATTTCTGCCTTGCTAGAACAAGCTTTAGTGTTGCAAACTGCATTTTCAGTAAAACATATTGTAGGAGATTCAGAGATATTCTGGACAATAGTTCTACAATAAACATTACAAAAACAAAAAAATCAGGCGATGTGTGAGCCCGTCCCAACTGTCCTTATAAGTGGGACTATAGTTTCAAAACAAAACGTTTCTTGCAGGAAGAGTTTTTTTGGTAGAAGAGACCATGTAGGACTCTTCTAAAAATAAATAAATAAAATAACCCCCCCCCCACCCCCCACACACACACACACACACTCACCTGTCTGGCCAGTGCAAGGGCAGACTGTGTATGGTCAAGCCTTAGGATTCCGGTCCTCTTCACGGTGCAAGGGGATCTACATGAGACCACTGGATTCTGGGCAACCAGGAAATCTTATACAGTATTTCCCTGAGCTGTAGGTTGTATGTTGAATGGTGGAGTCTTGG